>NC_092825.1:133764885-134061470 GCF_039878825.1 Excalfactoria chinensis | reverse complement strand
TTTTTGTGTTGTTGTTGTTTTGTTTTGCTTTTGTTTTTTTCAAGTATGACAATAGTTATGGTATTTTTTCCCTTTTTCTGAAAAACAGCAAATTTAGATGTGCCCTCTCAACATTATTCTAATTACTTTGAAATGAATTTGTATGAAAAGATCTTCTTTTTCAATACTGTATTTTCTTGCCTGATTCTTTGATTATTCTGACTATTTCAGAAAGAGAGGATAGAAATTCTGCAGTTTCCATCTCCTAATTTCCTTAATTCCACAATCAATTAAATATCTTATTTTACACATAATTTCTGTTATAATAAAGAAAGTGACCTTATTTTCCCCCCTCTCTGTCTATATTTTTGTATAATTTCACTAAATCTGGCATAACAGCTGTTCCACTTTTCCTTTCTTCAAGTACTGTAAGATACAAAGCTCCATTCTAGGCACTTAACGCTTCAGTCGTTTAGCTGGTAAAATAAATAATAATAATGAATCTTCCTCATAAGAAATATCATCTAGCTGTGTTTGACTGTACAGATGTACTACTCAAAAACTTGTGAACAAGCAACTGGATTACCTGGAGACAGATATATTTGAGCAGCCCATAGCAGGCCATGTGTAGGAAAAGAATTACAATGTTATAAAGAAAAGCAAGAAGTTTTGCCTGTGGGGCACTGAAAGTAATGCAATTATTTCATGACTAGCATGGTGAAGTGTATACTGCAAAATAAGCTGCTCATAATGTAGTTGTATAGATTAAATGCCTTCTAAATGCTTAATTTTAATTGAAATGAGGTTAGCTTGAAGTCATAAAAGTATGTCAAAATTTTTTATCTTTTATTTTTTATCTTTTAATAGTTAAAGTACTTAATATAAAATAATATAAAAATGATAATGCAATAATATAATAATGATATAATGATACGAGGAAAATACTTAATGAGGCTTCAAAACAGTATTACAAAGCAAACAACTCTCATTACTTTGTCTTTTAATAAAAAAATGTTACTCTGTCAAAGTTATGTCTCTAATAAGCTAGTATAGAATATTGCTTTTAGTTCACTTTCTCACACTTCATTGAAACTGAATGCTGAAGGTATCGATTCCGTTGAATACTTCTGAAAAACAGAATAGATACTATTACAACTACCTATCTATCTATATATGTCCCAAACAATATACTCTTTTCAAGTAAATGAATATATAAAATTTATCAGGACAACATTATTCATTTGAATAAATACACTTTTATTGTTTAGAAAATAACTTATATTTCTCCCCACCTCTCACCCCTAAAAAAAGGGAAAAAAAGATTGTGACTCTGTAAGAAGACAAAGTGCCAAATTTGGTTTCCCCACAGTGAATGAGACACAGTGACCTTTGTGCCAAAGTAAATTGTAACAGTTCCATGCTGTCATTTTTTATTTATTTTTTTCTGACTTCCATATTTTACATAAGCTAAGCAAATTACATGACATTTTAAAACAAATTAATTAAGACTTAAGAATTAGTTTTATGTATTATAAGTAAAAAAAATAATTTCTGTGTCAAACAATATAGACAGATACGTTAGCAATTTGTCTGGCATGTATCTATGATAATCTTGATATTTATTAAATTTTTAAACTATGTGCAGTGTGCAACGCAGAAGACCTTCTGCATGTCCATCACACACCATACAGTAGGCAACCAGGGCCAATCTGTCTCTAGGAGATTATATACGGTTGTGGAATAATGAACCAGAGTTCTTCTATGAATTCCCATGGAGGCATAAAAATACACTCATTACTTTTTTTTTTTTTTTTTTTTTTTTTTTTTTTTTTTTTTTTAAGGCAGTTTTTGTTTCTCCAAAAGTTCTAAATTGAATGCTCTTTTATTTTCCAACCTTAATCTTTACAGCAAACAATGTCATGTATTTTTATGACAGAAGGTGATTGATTATTTAACTTTGCTTAATTGTCAAATACTCTGCACATATGAAATATCTAAGTAACACAGATAAATGTTCTATAACAGTCTTCATCCTCAAATTTATTTGTGTTGTGCTGTGTCAGACTTGAATTGGTTTACTTAAGGGCACTGCCACATTCTGATAATCTGAAATCCAAATCTGAGACACAAAGACTTTTTTCCAGGATTTAGAAGTAATTTTCTTCTTCATGATTTCAGTCTTTACTTGGTTTTTGTTTGTTTGTTTGTTTGTTTGTTTTTTGTTTTGTTTTTGGTTGTTGTTGTTGTTTTGATTTTTGTTTTTTGTTTTTTAATTATTATTATTACACTTTTATTGCTGCTGCTATTTTTGTTGGTTTGGTTTGATCATATATACTATAATATATACTATACTATATGATATATACTATAATATATATACTTAATTTTCCTTCTCAACTTCTCCAAATACACTGCCGTTTTCATGCAAACAGACTGTAAGTTCGCTTAATTTCCTTTCACACCTGCTCTACCACTAATTGCTAGTTTACCTCTCTGGTTACAGACATTTATAGTCTATAATTACTCTGTGCACTAATTATCCTGAATAGCTGGTTTGGGACAAGCAAAGAAGTCAATGCGAAATCGTATATCCTCATTTTCTGGTTTTGGAAATAAGGAATTTTCTTTTGTTGGTTTGTTTATTTGTTTGTTCTGAAAGTTACTTTTTTATAAAAATTTATTTATTTATTATTTATATTTATTTATTTCTCCTGGACATCCAGTGCAGTAATGATCTCCAAAACACAATGCAAATGCATGTTCTATGTTCTGGTTTTGGACCAGACATGTGGTTTTATTTTATTTATTTAATTTATTATTATTATTAATAGTTCATGTCACATTATTCTTTGTAAGTAAAAATTGTCCCCTTTGGACTTAATCAGCATTTCTCTATGCTTGTAATAGAATACTGTAAATCTTTCTGCAGGCAGAAAACACATAGTAAATTAGTGTGATATTGACCAAAAATTAGCTCATGCATGTTTGGAAAAACATAAGCTCAGCTCAGATAGTCATTAAAACACAAATTTACAATTACTGGAAGCAGTAACAAACATAAATCAGACTAAAAACCTTTGCAAAATAATCAAATTTTTACTTTTCTCATTTTTTCATTTTCTGTAGCTTTCACCTCTCACAACATTCTCTCCATCATTCAAACTTTTTTTTTTTTTTTTTTTTTTTTTTTTTTTTTTTTTTAAGGACAAATCATCTCTGTTTTTTGAGAACTTCTTTATTGTAGGGAAAGCTTTAACATTAAACAAATATGACTGGTGGCTCCACTTCATCAGACGTTAAAATTGGCACAAATGTTCACATTTTCCTTGGCAACTCAATTCATCTGCTAAGGAATTAAAAATATCTACATCTTATTTCTCAGTGAAACTTTCAGTATCAGGGAAAACTAACATTCCCTAATTCCATATAGTTTCTACCTATTAAGTTTTAGTACTTTTATTACAATTAATTACAAAGTATCCACAAATAAATTGTTTCTTTTGCTTTGTATCATTTAAATTTTGTGGAAGATAAAAACTCAGAACACATCAAAGTGTTTAATTGTATTGAAGTATTTTAATATTATTATTATTTTACATTTCTTATTATTCTTGCAGTCGAAAGACAAAGGACAAAGGAAAGGTCAGAATCATTTTAAAAAAGAATCCCAAGAACTCTACAAATGAGGTAAATAACCACAAATATTTTTTGAGATTTTTAATAGATTTTTATGAATCTTTAATTCTATTAAATGGGATAAGAAAACATTGCATACACCGATATTAGAGTTTTTTAAATGACACTGTGCTCCTGCTACATAATCCTGTATCACATGGGGGGGATAACCTAATGAATAAAAAAGGTAAATGATTTTATCATTGTTATCCTTAGCATGAAATTATTATTAAAGAAGTTTTAATGCTGTAAAGAAGTAGCATTACATTTTGTATGTATGCATGCATGTATATATGTATAAACAAATCAATTAATTAATAAAGTATTTTTAAAAAGTGACAAGGAGCAACAACAAAAATTGAGGTGCTATCTGAACTACATAAAATAGGAATGAGGAATGTTTAGGAATTCTCAGAGGGCATTTGTGAATGGTTAATTACTGAGCTGTAACTACTACCAATGTTGATTTAGGTTCACCAGTGATACAGTAGCAAAATTCTGACCTCAAATTTCAACAGCTACTGTTGTTTAGGACATTTAATATGAAACTCTGTACTCACTAGACAAGCATTTAGTATAATCTAAGAACAATGCCAAGTACAATTGGCAGTTACAGATCTTATTTATGGTTTATTAAGATTTATGAGGTGAACCTATTTATATGTGGGCTTGCAAAACAACCAAAAAAAGTACAAAACAACCCACACAAATACAATTATGGATTTCACCAGCACCCTGGTTGTGCATCTGTGTTAGCAATTGAAAGGTGATGCTTTTGTCATGGTTTTGCAATTTTGTATTCCGATATAGTATTTAGTAAGTAAGTGTGCCTCCTTAGATCGCTGCCGCTGTATTTATTTCCTTTTCCCTGTTTTTTTTCTTTTCCTTCTGGGCCGGCGGCCTGCGGGCCGACTGCCCCCCTGTCATGGGTGCAGGTAGATTTTAGGCTAACCCACGACAGGATTTTGGTGGAGAATGCGGGCAGATTGCCAAGAAATTTGGGCAAAAAGGGGCAAAAGTGGGCAAAAACTGCAAAAGCTGCTGTTTTTCCTGCTGTTCCTTTAGCTTCTTACAGAGCTACGAGTTTTTTTCCGTTAAGGAGCTATCTAAAGTTTACGTCTCTGCACCTGGGAGCTTGACCTTGAAAGTCCAGGCGGACTGCCAATACCCCAGAATATTTTGTAAACTTTTAGCTCTGCTATCTCGTCACTGAAGAGAGGAAAAAAATGTGTGCTCTGTTAAAACTGCTTGTAAAACTGCCTTTCAGGGGATTGCATGCTCCTTGTCCCTTCCCTGAATCCATTATGCAGTTTTTTAATGCCCATTTGACCACACTGTTAATTTCCCTGAACATACTGTTGGTTATTTTATTAATCTCACTCAGTATCTGGATTTATAACATTCTGAGGAAGTCTTCCCCAGAACCAGAGAATACTGAGTGGCAGGGAGTGTGGAGAGGCTTTGAGGAGACTTTAAAAAGACAGACATATTCAGTGTCATGGAGCTTTACTCCTGAGCACTTGAAGAATCCTGAGAGTTTGATTGCATATTTGAGGCAGGAATGTTGCGGCACAGGCAGATCTCAGGAGGCACAAATGATTTGGGGCCTGGCTAATGCTTATCAGGCCTTATTCAATACCATTCCAGAGATGGAAAAAGTTTTTGAAGCTGAGAGAGAGAGTCTCAGAGCTGAAAAGGCAGAGAGGGAAAAAGTTTTTGAAGCTGAGAGAGAGGGTCTCAGAGCTGAGATGGAGAGTCTCAGAGCTGAGAGAAATGACCTCCTATATCAGCGTGACACCCTCCGGTCCGAACTTGATGCTTTCTGGTCCAGGAAAGACGCACCCCAGTCTGTGAGAGACGCCCTTCAGTCTGAGCGAGATGCCCTTCAGTCCGAGCGTGACACTCTCCAGTCCGAGTGTGACACCCTCCAGTCTGGACACGACACTCTCCAGTCCAAGTGCAACACTCTCCAGTCCGAGCGCAACGCCCTCCAGTCTGAGCACGACGCCCTCCAGTCCGAGTGTAACAACCTCCAGTCAGAGCAAGGCTCCTTCCCGAGCCCAGACAAGGCAGCCTGTAGCGGAGCAGCGCAATCCCAAGCAGACAACACCGGTCTCGGCTCCCCCAGTGGGTCTGTTCCATATCTGGAAGGGGTTGGTGCGCTTCCGGGCTGAGCAGGCACCTGCCGCTATGCCGCGTTGCCCCCCATCCAGCCCGCTAGGCCCAGCCATCCAGCATGAGGGGTGGTCTTAGATGTGGCTGAACGGGAGAGGTGGCCAATGCTTCATCTTTATACTGATTCATGGATGGTGGCAAATGCCTTATGGGGGTGGTTGCAGCAGTGGGAACAAAACAACTGGCAACGACGAAGAGGTAAACCTATTTGGGCTGCTGAACTGTGGAAAGACATTGCTGCCCAAATAAGAAACATTGTTGTAAAGGTGCGCCATGTAGATGCTCACGTGCCTAAAAGTAAGGCTACTGAAGAACATCAAAATAACCATCAGGTTGATCGAGCTGCCAAAACTGAGGTGGCTCAAATAGACTTGGACTGGCAGAACAAGACTGAATTATTCCTAGCTCGATGGGCCCATGAGACCTCAGGCCATCAAGCAACAGATGCAACATACAAGTGGTCCAGAGACCGAGGGGTGGACTTAATTATGCATGCTATTGCTCAGGTCATTCATGACTGTGAAATATGCGCCATAATTAAACAAGCCAAGAGGATGAAAACTTTTTGGGGGGAAGGGCGATGGCAAAAATATAAATATGAGGAGGCATGGTAGATTGATTATATCACCTTGCCATGATCTCGCAATGGTAAGCGTTATATGCTCACCATGGTGGAGGCAACCACTGGGTGGCTTGAAACATACGCAGTACCAGTACCCCATGCTATCGCCCGAAATACCATATTAGGGCTGGAGAAGCAAGTTCTATGGAGGCATGGTACTCCAGACACTGCCCCAGCAGTTCCACTCCTATCCCTGTCACCTGGGCAAGAAGCAGGAGCTCATGGTGAGGATGGTGTGGATGTGCCAAGTGAGCCACCCCGCAGTGAGGGGGGTCATCCTGCAGCCACGAGGCTTGAGTTCGCTGTTCCCCTACGAGGGTTTGGAGCTGGACTCTCCAGGCCAGGATGTGAAGCTGCTGGCACCAACGTGCGCCCCGGTGGCGCGGTGGTAGAACTGCCGCTTGCAGTGCCGGAGGCCTGGGTTCGAATCCCCGCTGTGGCACAAGTGGTAGAAGTGCCGCTCTGCTACACAGAGGGCTCGAATCCTGGGAGTTGGACTCGATGACCTCTAAGGTCCCTTCCAACTCGCACAATACTGTGATACTGTGATCACCTGCTGGGGAGTTTTCTTGCTGAGCCTCTCCTTGATGCTTCTGTTCCACTGAAGGGAATGGATGACTTGGAGGATGGCCATACCACCAGCAGTGATACTGGTCTGCTTCTCCCCTCTGCTTATGCTCTGGGCTCCTGCCCTGACATCCAGTGATGGAGACAGAGGAGGACAGTCCCAAGAAGTCCTCTGTGCAGTGGCCCTGTAGCTTAGGGAAAGGATGAGTGCACCTTGATGTGGGGGAGGCCCCACTAGTGCTGCCTTTCCCCTTTTTCTCCCTCCACCGTTATCATGTTCCTCTTTCCGGCAGTTTTGCCATTTTCTCGAGTTAGTAAATAATAGTGTGTTAAGTTACGGAGTTTTATTTTCAGCTTATGGATTTGCATGAAATAGATATAAATTGTTAAGAAAATAAGGTTGCTGATTGCTCACGACTATATATATGTGTGTGTGTGTATAATAAGCATAATGTAATGATGTAGAATAAGGGGTGGAATGTCATGGTTTTGCAATTTTGTAATTTTGCTATCAGTATTCCACATCATAACATCATGTTAAGCATAGATAATTTTGACGAATCTGCTGCTCACAGAAAGAAGACTGAATGTCCCAGGGAGCACCACGGTCAGTCATATGACCAGGACTATATAATCTCACTTCAGTGCTGGACTCGCTCTCTCGGCTCCTGCCAGCCATGGGGGAGTGTGTGGAAGCGTTCCAGCCGTTTCGCCTAGAGTTACAGTAGGCCTCTCGGTTTCGGGACTCACTCTCTCTTATTTTACTTGATTTGTTAGCCTTAATTCCAATTATATTGCATTATATTGTGTTATTCTGTATTCCGATATAGTATTTAGTAAGTAAGTGTGCCTCCTTAGATCGCTGCCGCTGTATTTATTTTCTCTTTCCTTGTTTTCTTTTCCTTTTGGGATAGCGGCCCTGCAGGCCGTCTATACCCCTGTCATGGGTGCCGGTAGATTTTAGGGTAACCTGTGACAGCTTTTAATAAATATACAGATTTCTAAGTGGTATTCTTTTTGTGCTTTCCTAAGTTTCTTTTCTTCCTCTCTAATTTGCTGGGAGTACTAACAATCCAGGTTATAGATTGTACAACACATGCTTTACATAATATGCACATTGCTTTGGAAATCCATTCAGTTCTTTCTGTATCCCTAGAAAAGATAAATTTTAATGGCATACTCTTCAAAACCAGTAACCAGAATTTCTTATTGTGAGATCCGTCTACCTACTAGAGCATCACAGAAATAAACCAAGAAAATCTGTACATATCTTGCCTCACATAGTACTTTTGAAAGACTAGACGTGCAAATTATTATTTTGAACAGATATCACTTTTGCCGGTTTTAGCTCATGAGATATGGCAGTACTGAAACAATTTGAAACAATTGTCATATAGTATGTTTTAAATTGATAATTGAAAAATTTATTAAGGAATCAAGCCATTTAGAACTCAGAGTTCTTTCCAGCTTTTGATACAACAACAATACAATGACAGAATGACAGTTTTATTGAAATTGAGCTGTGTGTGTATATATATATATTGACATACACATAAATTAAACTTAAGTTTGAAACTGAAACTTCTTATTTTGTATGTTTATTTGTTCTGGAGTGCCTTCAATTGATTAGGCAGAAAATATACATAATTCACTCTGAAACAAATGCCTCCAATTTATTTCTGTGGAAACTACAGCAGATACAAAGAGCACAATAACAATAATTCATAGAGAAAATTCTCAGCTACATATCACTATTTTTCAGCATATTCACAACATTTGCTATGCATTTTTACCAGTGATGAACAAGAGCCTGCATGCTGCACACCTAGAAATCTGCACCTGTGGAGGTAAGCTACTGTCACTGTTGTCATTGCTGAAATGAACCACCCACCACCTCATCCTGCTAACAAGCACTGCTTGTTTTCCATAAATGTTCAGAAAGCATGAATGAATGTCAATAGGTGCAATTGTTTTTCTGCATGGCAGAGTTTAGTTATACGCCTTTGCTTCATGCACACTTCCATGTCAGACTGCACCTCTGCTGCCATCAGTCACACAGTAACAAAATATTACATAATATTGGTGGAAACATTAAGCATCTACTGCCATGCCACCAACATCCACCTCAACATACTAAAATAGGAAGCATTTTTTTCAGACCAGACCCCATATGAGATTACTGAGTATATTTTCTATAAAAATAGGAACAGAAGTCAAGTAATTTAACATTTTATTACACTCAGAACAGAAGCAAACAAACAAACAAAAAACCTTGCTGAAATCATATAAAACCATGAAGGATATAAAAATCTATGCAGAAAGCATAGAGTTCTACAGTTATCCTATCACTAATATTGTTTCTTTTGCTACTTTTTACCTACATTTTCCCTCCTTGGTCCCAGACCTTTCACAGTATATTTTCTGTTCATTCTCAGAACTACTTCAAGGAATTGGAAAGAATAAGAAATATTCATAAGTGAGAAAGAAGCTGTCAGAAGTCAATAAATTCTTTATGATGTAAGTAACTTGAAAAGATTTATGGAAATGTGCTTTATATTATATTTGAATTCCTCTTAGCTCTGGCCTGAGATCCATTTCATATATTTTTACAAGGCTTGCAGTTTATCTGTTCATATCAGTTGACTTTTTTATTTAATTTTCTCAGACATGCTGACATTTAATAGGACTGAATAATGAGAGCTTCCCACAATGGGTATTGTGTGGTTATTTATGTTCTCTGTAAATATACAGTTTTAGCTGTTAAAGTATTCTTTGAAGAACATCCAAAATGCATGACAGGAATCCATAACGACGGTTTTCTTCATTTATTTTTTTCTGATCAAAACCACAAGGAGATTGTTCTTGTTGTACGAAAGGACAAATCTTGTGCTCATCCAGACTTTCAACAATTGTAATGCAGTGCTAACACTCTTGAAGTTTCTTTGCTAACTGTAATCAGTGTTAAATGTGTATGAGCCTCATGAAATTGTCATTGACATAATAAAGCCCTTTCCTCTAGCAGTTTTCTCAAAGCAGTGTTCCACACAGCTAGTAAATAGCGAATGAGAACAGACATCTATGGTGACCCAAACAACATCTGCAACAGCAAATCAATAACATATTCAATTTAGTTTTATTTAGAACATCAGGACATTCAATTAACAGCAGTAATTCACCACAGAATATTTATTGTAGTAAGAGGTTGAAAACACTGGTATATATGCATATGCACATGAGCACATATAAATAGATGGAGAGGCATGTCTCTCCATATAATTTCATTTCTATATACACAGATAAATACAAATTAAAAACTATCATTGTCAGAATAAGTGTTTAAAGTTTAAGTCAGTTAAAAAGCATATGGCAGTGCCCCCAAATGAAAGCCAAAAACAACCAACTTAGATGAAAGTAGAGGCATTAGTTTAGCCCAATAAGTTTTCAGACAATGTCAAATCATAATTTCAGGTATACTTAGCTGACCATGAGGATCATTTAATATTTCTGTAGTAACAAGAGGCCTCTATTGCAGCTCTCATTTTTTTTTACAAGAAAATATATAAGAATCCTATGTGAGACTCTCTAAAGGAATAGAGTGAGTCATTTAACTTTAAAGTTAAGCAAGAGGGAGCTAAACTCAGCACAGTTCTGTCCATCTTGCTTATCGAAAGAGTTCTCTAAAAAAATATATTCCCAGAACAAGTTTTATCTTAGAGGATTGTGTTGTCTTGCTCAGGAAGATACTGTAAGTGTGCTAATATTTTTCTGATATAGATGATCAAGATATCAGGACAAAAAAAGTATTTCGTAAAATATTTAAGAAAAAATAATAGATTCTGCTATCCCAGAAGGATTCTTGGGGAAGGAATAAATAAATAAAAGAAAAAAAAGTAAAAGAGCCATTATCCTCAACTACTTTCTTCCCAAGCAGATGGAATCTATCAATTTTTTGCATTTCCATTTTTTTTTAATTATTCTTTTTTTTTTTTTTTTTTTTTTTTTTTTTTTTTTTTTTTTTTATATGTAGATTACATACACAATAGATAGCTTAATTCTATTGCTTCTGTTTCTGAAGTGCTTGTGAGCTGACTTTGAGTGTGTTACTTCACGATCTGCAGGGAAATGAGTCAAGGTAGTTGGATATCCTTGAATACCTAACAACAGACTAGAAAACGTTTCTATCTCCTCTTCTTCAGTGTCTTTATACAACAAATAAAATAAATAAATAAAAATGTCAGTGCAAGGAACAATGAGGTTCTGGACATATAAAAATGTTTTGGAAGTTCTCAGAACTACTCTAAATGTTTGTAGCAAATATTTGGCAAGTTATTTATTTCCCTAGGAACATCCCCAAATGTTGAAAGGATCAGTTTTAAGCAAAAAGAAATAAAATTAATCAAATTACACTGCAGATAATTTATTAAGAAATGTATAATGGTTATTTATTAAGAAGAAAGAATAAAAATGAGAACAATAAACTGTTATATACTGAGCCAGTTCTTCATCAGAATTGGAACACTTTTTAACTAGTCTTCTGTCTTGAATGTCAGACTTTTTACATACACAGTGTTTTAGAAGCACTAAATTTCTGCCTGTAGAAACATCACTCGTTTCCTCCTTTCAGATATTTTGCAATATCTTATAATTTTCCTGAATTTATATTTAAAATAAACATTAACACACATAACTTAAATGTACTGAGTGAGTCATTCTGCATTTCATGTCTTGGGCTGTAGAGAATGTCTGGCCCTGTCACTGCTACAGGAGGGCAGTAGAAATACCACCTGTGTGCTGTGTGAACAGGTGGATGATCTGCTCAGCCTGGTGGTAGAGATAAAGGAGGAAGTAGAAAGGCTGACAAGAATCTGGGATTGTGGGAAGGGTGTTGGTTGTTGGAATTGTACTCTGCTATCCCTACAGGAATGATGTGGGGGAGATGCTTCTCAAGCAAAAGGGGATCATCTGCTGTCTCAAAAGTCAGGTGGGAAGGGGCGACCTTAAAGACAGCGAGGGATGGAAGCAAGTCCCTGTTTAGAGCAACAAGTGGACTGCCCTGCATCCTGCCCCACCTCCCCAGGTGCCCTTAGGTAACAGATATGAGGCTCTGGAACTGGAGGGACTGGGGCATGTGGATGTTGCTGAAAGTCCATCCCTGCGGGAGAGAGGCTGCCCAAGGCTAGTCTGTCTGCTCCCCATTTTGCTACAGTGTCAGTCAGGAAAAAATAAAAATAAGAATAAAAATAAAAATAAAAATAAAAATAAAAATAAATAATAATAATTTTAAAAGTGCTGTCATCATAAGGGACTCACTTCTGAAGTGAACTGAGAGTCCAACATGCCACTCAGACCCATTTCAGAGGGAGGTGTGTTGTCTGCCTGGAGCATGAACATCACTTTCCTGTTTAAGACCTCCGATTATTATCCATTACTAGTTTTCCACACTGGAAATGAAGAAGTAGGCAAAAGAATTTCTTGGGTGATCAAAATGGACTTCAGGGCTATGGGAAGACTTCTGAAGGGATGGGGAGTGCACACTGTATTTTCCTCTGTCCTTTCAGCTAGTGACTGGGATCCACACAAAAGGAGGAGGGTGGACATGCTGAATGAATGGTTTTGTGAATAGTGTTGCACTCACTCAGGGCTTTGGGTTCTATGGTTTGGGATGCAGCCTTGAGAAAGGGGGATTGCTGATGGAAGATGGGAGCTGACTGACTAGAAGGGCTACAAATATTCCTGGGAGCAAGCTGTCTGGGCTGGTTAGCAGGGCTTTAAACTAGAAATTATGAGGGGAAGGGATATACATGGGTGACAGGGAAGTGCTTAGGAACACTGTCACCTTGGGAGGTAGCAAGGAAAAACCCCAGACTTGTCCTGGAGGTATTGGGGAGGGCTCCTTCGAGAAGGTGATGAAGCCAATAGCCAAGTGCCTCTATACCAATGCATGCTGCATGGGAAATAAGCAGAAGGAACTAGAAACCAAGGTGCAATTGGGAAAAATTATGACCTAATTGTTATCACAGAAACATGGTGGGATGAATCCCAAATTTGAATACCCTGATTGAGGACTAAAGGCTTCTCAGAAGGGATAGACAGGGTAGGAAGGGTGGTGGAGTTGCCCTCTATGTTAGGAAGTGGATAGATTATGAAGAAACTTGAACATACTGGAAATAGTCTAATGAGGTCCACAAAGCTGATGCAGTGACTGGAGCACCTCTCTAACAAGGAAAGTCTGAGAGAACCGGGACTGGTAAATGTGGACAGAGAAAGTTTGGAGGGAAGTATATGGGAGGCATTACCTTCAGAGCTAGCTACATAATATTAATCAGGCTCAGTTGTTATGTTTGTGAACTCCTTTAATCTTGTTTATTTATCACCAGCTACTCCAGAATCTTCTAATACTTCATAAAGTTTCTCTTTGAGATTTAGAATTTAATTGTGTGTGTATTCAAAAGGTAATTTTATGCAGCTACCTGATTAAATGTTCATTCACATAATGATTAAAAGTGTCTTATGATGACAGATACAGTATGCCAGGTTCAGAACTGAATGATTATCACCTGATGACTGAAGACATGACTGTCTATAATGGGAGTAATTTTATAGCAACACTTATAATAAATTAATATTGACTGTATATTACAGTGATTATTTTGTTGTGTCAGATACATATTTGAATAGAAATAATTATTTTCAGCCTTCACTTACCTGGACAGACTTTGAATTAGAAAGTAAAAAAGCAGAACATTTTACGTTGTTTCAAGTATTCTATTCTGTCTCCATAGAGGTATGGTCAAAATAATTGCTGTTAGAGACTGTGCAGGGGACTGATTATCTCTAAAAGAATGTTCTTTATCTAAATTTTGAAAACAAATGAGATTGCATAAAATGCTTTAGCTGTTTATCATACTGTATTTCTAAAATGAAAACTATTTCTAATATCAGCAAAAATAGACAAAAATTGTTTAGACCTATGATGTGAAAAGGATTTCTCTTTACTATGAGAAAACAAATTGCTTTGTTCCAGTAGCATGCTAACTACTTGATAACACCCATACATCTTTGATCTTAGGGATTTATGAATTATGTCCCTAATCTGGAATTTGCTGAATAATAACTAGATAGACATGCAATTCAAGAAACAGAAAATGGAAATCTAAAATGATTTTGTCTCAGTCACTGCTTCTACAAGTACATCCTCTTTTCGTGTAGATTCCTTCTGGATTAAAATAATGGGCTCTTACATAGATTTTCATGTTTCTTTAACACAGACTGCATGTGCTTTATTTTTAACTTTTAAGTGGGAGAAATAATGTAGTTTGGTCCTTTACCATGCTTATTTGTGAAAATTCATGATTCTAAAGAACTGTGAACATATTTGAATGTCATTATCATTTGCTGAAAAGGCAAAGGTTTTGAGAAAGAAAATAGACTTCAAGGATGGATTTTTAATTGATAGAATATAAATGAGGACTAATCTTAAAGATATCTGAATTAGTATCTAATGTCCCTTGAATACAAGGAGATACAAATTTATTCCTTTGCTGTTTTTCATTCCCTAAAAACAATGATATTCAACAATAACTGCACTGTTAGCAATCTCACAATGCAAGAGCATGGAAAGTGTTGCCGTGTGTAATCATGGTTCAAACCCCCCCTTGCCCAGGTTTTAGCGAAACCCCCGCTAGGGCCAAGAAGACCGCCGTGACTCAGCAAGGAAGGTGGCAAAATGGCGTTTATTAGGAGTAATCAAACCTTATATACCTTAATTACTTCGTCTCCGCCCCCTAGGGTGCACGTTTGAAATGCGCGCCCAAGGTACATCACAGGGCATGGGATGGAACAGGGGGGGCTACTACCACCATAACATCCCGAAAAGCCCCGCTACTGCCTACATGCCTACAACAGGAAAGCCTAATTCATACCTGCTCTCTAGAAAGTTACCCTTTGCTTGAAGTCATACAATGACTTACTTGTTAAGATTTGAACCCCTTAGTGCTGAAGCTACCTAATTATTACAGATAATTGGAATTTTGTCCAATGTAAAAGATGTTAAAAAAAAAAAAAAAGAAAAGAAAAGAAAAGAAAGCTGAACATAAGTTTTGCAACTGACTATCATTTAATGTTATTAGTTGGGTCTTAAACTTAACTCAGTTATACATTTTTAAATCAAGAATATTACTATGGGAATTAATTGATTTTTTCAACATAAGAGCTACAGAAAATGTCAGTCAAGAGGGAATGCTTGTTTTATTTTGATTTGGTTTGTTTTTACTTTTTTTTTTTTTTTTTTTTTTTTTTTTTTTTTTTTTTTTTTTTTTTTTTGAGAGAGAGAGAGAGATTTCCATAAGCACTCTGTGTGCCCCTAGGTATATATACCTATGTACTCTCGATTTGAGATAGATGCAAATAGATGTGCCCTCTCCTGTTTATATGCTCCTTTCAATATCAGTAGTGCACACAGTACAGAGACATATTAGAAAAGGCTGAGCTGCTTAGCTGGCTTGTATTTTCTAAAATGGCCTGAAACAAGCATATATGTAACGAAAGTTGTGTTGTATTGCAAGAGAAACAGAGGAAAGAAAATGTAATCTTACATATATGCTTTGGAAAGATGTACCAAAAGAAAGATATGCAATATTTTTTTAAGTTATTTATCCTGTGAGATTTACAAACTCTTAATTAAGTAAACAGTACAACAACATCTATTCACCTCTCACAGCAGTTATATAAGTCTAATGCAGTTCATTTTCCTTCTGGACAACTTTTCTTAGTCTAGATCACTATATGTAGTTACCTTTTCTAAAATTCAGAATCAGAAAATCACAGAATGATTTTGGTTGGAACAATCTTAAGGATTATCTAGTTCTAATCCCTTGTTACCAGCAGAAATATCAGCCATTAGATCAGCCCCATCCATCTTGGTCTTGAGCACCTCCAGGGAAGGAGCATCCACATCTTGTCTGGGCAGTCTGTGACTGTTCCTTACCACCTCCTGAGTACGTCATTTATTCTTTTTATCTATGCTAAATCTACCTTCTTTCATTTTATAGCCATCACCTCTTCTCTAGTCACTACATTCTGCAATGAAGTGTCCCTTTCCAGCTTTCTTGTTAGGTCGCCTTTTTGTACTGGAAGGCTACAATGAGGTCCCTCCAGAACTCCTCACTCAACATTTCTTTAGAGGAGAAGTGTCACTGCCCTCTGATCTAGGAAAACAAAACCAAAGCATAACTCTCATCAAATTGGAATCTTTGCTTATTAGGCAGCTTTGAATGTGACAACTTAAATGGAAGTGAACCTTGCAAGATGTGAAAATTAACCAAGAAACATTCTTTAGGTACCCTAATCAGAAGAGAAAACTCTAGGAGAGTGTAACTGCTCCAATGAATGAGAAAGACAAACTGGTAAAATCAAGCATAGAGTAGGGTGAGGTACTCTACAGGTTCTTTGCATCAGTCTTCACCAGCAGTCAGACTTCCCATGTCTCTCATCTGCCTGAACCTCTGAGTGCACGTTGGGAGAGCAAAATCCCTCGCACCGTAAGAGTTTTGAGACCTCCTGGTAAGACTGGATATGAACAACATAAAAGGCCTTATGGGTGACATGCCAGGGTATTGAAGAAAGTGTCTCATGCAGTTACTAAGCCACACTCCATCTTATCTGAAAAGTCATGAGTGTGGAGTAGAATCATAGAATCATAGAATTACCCAGGTTGGAAAAGACCTTGAAGATCAAGTCCAACCACAGCCTAACCAGTACCCGAACTCTAAAAACCCTCCACTAAATCATATCCCTGAGTACCACATCCAAACAGCTCTTAAACACATCCAGAAGTCCCCAGTGACTGGAAATTGGGAAACATTGCTCCCATTTTTAAGAAGGGTGCAAAGGAAGATATAAGAGACTACAGGCCAGTGAGCCTCATATCTGTGCCTTGAGAAATCATCAAAAAGATCCTCCTGGGATTGATGTTAAGGTACATGCAACATAAGGAGATCATTTGAGAAAGCTCCATCAAGGGCAGATGATGTCTGAACAACTTGGTGGCATTCCACGATGTAGAGTGATAAGGGAAAACTAACCGATGCTGTCTACTTGAATTTCTGGAAGGTCTTTGAAATTGTTTTACACAACATCTTTATCTCTAAATTGAAGAGATATGGATTTGAAGGGTGGACTATTTAGTGGATAAGAAATTGGTTGGATGGTTGCAAGCAAATGATTACTATCAATGACTCTATGTCCAGATTGGAAGGTAGTTCTAAATGGTCTGCCTTGGGACCAGTGCTCTTTAATATCTTTATCAGTGACACAGTAGAATCAAGTATACTCTCAGCATTTTTGCAGATTACACTAAACTGAGAAATTCCGCTAAAGCTATATCAAGATACTAAGAATTTTTATTTTATTTTATTTTTTCTGAAAGCTGGTGATGAAGTGTAGCTGTGGTTGTTTTTGTGGATTTTTTTTTGTTTTTTTATTTTTTTTTAATTTTTTTTTTTTTTCTTCTTCAAGGAAAAAGGTCTGAAATTTCTGGGTATTAGTTTTCATTTAAATTAAGGACTTTAGATTAATATAAAATAGCATCTGACATTCTTTTTTTTATTTTTTTTCTTTTCTTTTTTATTTTTAATGAAAAACAGAATCTGTTTTCAAAGTAATGTAATTCAAATCAAGTACACTTGCTCATCCCTCTTATTTTTTTTTTTAATTTATTAAAATGCTTTATTATAGATATTCAAAAGGATTAAATGGTTCCTGTCAGATTGCATGTTGCTCAATCAACACAAATCTTTAGCATTTCTCTGAATTACAGTTAACTACAGTTTTTTTAAACAAAACTTTTACCCTGTTTTCTAGTTATATATGAATAAGGGCTTTGCAAAAGAATGCCAATTTTGTTTTTGTCTGCTGCATGTTATTATAAGATAAAAAAATAATAATAATAAATAAAAAATAAAAAATGTGAGTCTGATTAATCTGACATCAGAATGTACGAGTTTCCTGCTGGATCTCAAAAGTGAAATTTCATTGAATGCCTTAAAGACAGCTGTGAGTGAATGGCTTTGGCTGAACAAATATTTGAGGGGAAAAACTCCTATAGAATATCAAACTGCAGGCATTGTTTGTCTTGTACTGAGACTGTATGTTCTATGCCATGTATAGTCATAAATTTTTATTTGGAACTTATGGTTTTGTATACAATTAACAAGAGAAAATGTCTACAGAGGAAGAAATTGTAATAACTCTATAGAGTCTATTAGACATGAGATGATGTGACGTACTGTCACGGGTTAACTGAAAATCTACCTGCACCCGTGACAGGGGGGCAGCTGGCCCGCAGGGCCGCTGGCCCAAAAAAGAAAGGGAAAAAGGGAAAGGAAGAAGAAAACAGTGGCAACGATCTAAGGAGGCACACTTATTTACTAAATACTAAATCGAAATACAGGATAACACAATATAATACAATATAATTGAAATTAAGACTAATGAATCAAGCAAAATAGGAGAGAGAGTGAGTCCCAAAACTGAGAGGCCTACTGTAGCTCTAGACGAAATGGCTGGAATGCTCCCCTCTGGCTCCGAGAATTCAAAAGAGCGATTCCAGCCGGGGAGTGAGATTATATAGTGTCCTTGTCCCATGACTTATCCCTGACCATGATGTCCTCTGGAATATGTAGTCTTCTTCTGTGAGCTGAATATTCGGTAAATTAGCCATACTTTACATGAAGTTATGATGTGGAACACTGATAGCAAAATTACAAAACCGTGACACATACATTATTGTGTCTTCATCCTAACTATTAATTTCTAGCAGAAAGTTCAGATAAAACAGGAGGATGTGGTTATCAAGTTAGATGTCTAGTAGTCACTATTGGGGGATATAAGGAGGGTACTACTTGTGAGTAGTTGAGAGTTTTTGACTGATAGGTTCAGCTGAGTAATTTAGAAGAGTAACAACAGAAGAATACTGATTTGAGGAATAAAATAATAGAAAACTGATCTGCTTCATAAGTTATTAGAGTGAGAGGAAAAATAATGGTGTGAAAAAAATTAATAGATTTTGAGTTTCTTTGTTTGTTTGTTTGTTTTTGATGTGGAAATTATGAAGAATAGGAAATCCACTAGATACATGAGGAATGAAAATAGATATAGAGTACCTCAGAGAAGGGGCCTAGATAAAGGATGATGTCTGGTGTCTGATGACACCAGAAAAATAGAATTTAATGTATCTGGTCCTACAATACTAAGGATGCATACCTTTGAAGGCAACAAAGGAAAGACACAGCATGTCAGAACATACTGTTCTTCTGTTATAGTTATATCTAGTTGGTCTGATGTTCACTTTAGGAACAATAGTTTTTGTGGTGCATAGATTCCATAGATATTATGGTATGCTACAGAAAAGCTTTCCTTCCATGCCAGTGTTGTCTTGCCAGAAAGAAATCATAAAGTGAAGTCTTTTTATCTCAGCCCTTAATGATTATACATCTAAACAAGCAAACAAACAAACAAAACAAAACAAAAAACTGTAGTGAATCACAATTTTAAATCTGAAGACCATCTGATCTTGGGGAATTTCTAAGAAGAGACCAACACAGACAAGTCACATTGTCCCTCTTGCCAAAAAGTAATCATGCTCCATATACCAGGAAAAAAAAATATTGTACTGTGTGTACTTTTAGTATCACTACAAGTGCTGAATGTTTCAGTATGGTTTTGATCAACTGAAACATTAAGGTCTATGATTTCATTTTTCTTATCTGAAACAGTCATGAAAATAGACAAATAAGGGAGGCAGACTGTCTAATTTGCATTAGTAACAGCTTCTTTCATACTGATGAACAGAAAACTAAACTAAACCTTGAAAGAACATCATGAAAAATGGGGAATTATCCTGACTGTATCCTTCTATGATATAATAATATAAAAGTTATAATAATAAATGAAAACAACAACAACAACAAAACACCAGAAGCAGAAACAACAACAAAAACAACAAACAACCAAACAGCAACTGCTGTATTATTTCTGTTTCATGCAGATTTATTTGTATGGGTATAAACTGATATTGAAACATTGTATTTTCCTTTGTCATCAGAACTCAGACAAGTTTGGATGCAACCTGGATAGAATAAGACATTATAATATTATTTGTCATGAGTATGAATCTGCAAGGATAAAGCTCGTCTAATCATTTGGAAACATCAACAGTACAGACTCCTACCCCCAAGCTTTCCATTCTAGGCTCCCTAAACAACCAGTAGACATAAAGAAACTGTTTCAAGGTCTGATGCATCTCCCTGCTAGAGTAAAAAGAACAGGTACTATGTAAAACTTCTGTTTATTTTGGTTTTGTTTTTTATTTGTTTGTTTGTTTGTTTTTAAGCTGATTTCACTAGTCTTTCTCCCAAAAGACAAGATGACCTGTTGATAAAATACTAACGATTCTGTTTGCAGTACAGATAGGATCAAATTATACTACCTACAAATGGACTCTTCAAGTGAGCATCTGACATACTCATAGCCAGTAAGATTCAGCTTATGTGAGAAGAGTTGTATTTTTCCTGGCAGAATTCTAAGTTAACCAGGTTGGCCTGTCAACACCTAGTATGCTAAAAAACTGATTTTATTCCAGAGCATTCTGTTATAACCTGGGCAGCTTTCCCAAGGTGCCAGGTGGAAGAGATGGAGAAATGAGGGTGTTGGAAGACTGTAAGCCAAATTGTGTCAAACGTTTCTTTCTGGTAATTTTTATTTATTTATTTATTTATTTTTAATCTGGAGAACACTGAAGTTTAAATGGAACTTTCTTGCTTGAAAAATAAACAAATAAATGTTGAACACCTTAGTTTTCCTCTTAGGAAGCATATGTGTAATTCTGAAAATATAGTATATTTCTTGTCAGAGAATGGGAAACATGTTTCCTGTTGCTTAAATGCTTATAAATGCTTTTTCATGATGAAGTGAAAAATCTTAGTGCTTCTCCCACTTCCAGCTAATTCTCAGTCATCACAAATTTAACAGTTCTAGATCATCAGAGTTACTTTCATATATATCACTTTTCTATTTGTACTTGAAATTAGAAAACGGGAAAAGATTGCTATATAAGGGATTGTTTCAAAAGGAATACCTCCTATTTTAGTACATTAACTCGCAATGTTGGAGATGGTTGTTGGTAGGACAGCTGTAGAAGTTGAACCTTCCCACATTTTGTTACAGTGTAACAAATGGCAGAAAAGGCAGTCTGATTAAATGATATCTGACGTGGAAGTGCATGTGAAGCAAAGGAGTGTAACTGAATTTCTCCGTGTAGATATAATTGCACCCACTGGCATTCAATGTTTGCTGAACACCCATGGAGACGAAACAGTGGATGTTAGTGGATTTATGTGGTGGATTGTGTGTTTCAACAGTGGCAACTGCAAAATGGAAGATGTCCATGTTCCTGATGGCCAAGCAGATTTTCATGAATGGAGCATGCAGACTCTCTGGTGTAAAAGTAGAGTTAATGATGGTGATTATGATGAAAAGTAGTGGTTAGTACCTAAGAACTATCTCAATAAAATAGTTGTATTGTAGTCTTTGTACTTGTGGTTTCCATGGGAATAAATATGAAGCATTGTTTGGAGTGACTTATGTACTTCTATGCTCAATTTATTTGTGAAACAAGTAGTCATTCTAGATCCTGATCCAAGTATGTGAAAGTTATCAACTCGTTTGTAATTGTAACCTTCTTGGTTATCCAGAGCAGAATTAAACTTCTAGATTGATTCTAATAAATCTGTGGCTCTATATTTATTTAAAAAACAAACAAACAAACAAAAAGTTATCTGTTATATAATTTTTTACTGAGTTAATAGCAACTTGGAAGATGTATAGCAGGCATAAAGCATTGAATCACATTCTCATAGAATTATGAAGATTGGAAAAGATCTTTAAGATTATTTAGTCCAGCCATTCACCGGTCACCAGTATTGCCCACTAAATAACACCTACACATTTCTTGAACATCTTCAGAGACAATGACTCCAGTACTTCCCTGGGCAACCTTTTTCCAGTGCTTGACTACTCTTTCAGAGAAGTTTTTCCTAGTATTCAATCTGAATCTCCCTTGGATCAACTTAAGTTCATTACCTTTCATCTTAGCACTAGTTACCTAGTAAATGTGGCTGATCCCTAACTCATCAGAACTTCCTTTCAGGTATTTGTAGAAGACAATAATGTCTCCTCTGACCCTCCTCTTCTCCAGACTAAACAACACCTGTCTCCTCATCTGTTCCCCATAAGAGTTATACTGTGATTCCCTCATCAGCTTCATTGTCCTCCTTTAGACATGTCTTTCTTGTAGTGAGGGGCCAAAAACTGTACGTAGTACTCAAGCTGCAGCCTCAACAGGGCTGAGAAAATCATCTCCCTGGTCCTAGTGACTACACTGTTTCTAATACAAGCCAAGATGCCATTGACCTGTTCAGTCGAGTGTCAAATCAACACCACCAGATCCTTTTCCTTGGCACGGCTTTCCAGCAGCTCTGCCCTATGCTTGTAGTGTTTCATGAAGATGTTTTGACCAAACTGCAGGAAACCAATAATTACTTTTGCTGAACTTCATTTCATTTACCTCAGCCAATCCATTAAATAGTAAATAATATTTTAATTATATATATTTTTTAAAAATATAGCTATGATACTACATAAGAAAAAAGTTTATTTATGCAATATAATAATAATAAAAAGCAAAATTATAAATGCAAGAATATCAACAATAAATGTAATAAAAAAAAATCCACTCTCTGTTTCCCAAAGTGTTGAAACAGACAGCGAAAAGAATAGTTGACCTGATAGTATGTGCAGTGTCCAGAATATGATCATATTTTGCCTGAGCCTCTGCCAGTGACTTCTTTATTTAACCATATTATGCATCCTGTTTTGAAAAGAGATTATAGTTGTTCCTATTATCATTTATTTATGTGTGGAATAAACTGATGGTGGAGTATTTGTCCAAGTCTATACCCTCTACTGAAATATTACAAAAAATATTTAGGTCATAAAACATAATATGTGAGAACACTGGGGCCATTTAAGCCCACACTACACTGATCGCATAATGGAATCAGAACTGAATAACTGATAACTGTACCAAATTCAGTATCTATAAATAGAGAAGTGTTTCAAATTTCAAATTTTAAATTTTATTCTATTTTTCTTGATGTGAATATCCACATTGTCCTATAATTTTATTCACTATTTTTCTAATCTGAAATCTACTGATGTCTAGGACCACGATTTTGTTCAGGTGACGTTTTTGCATTAAACCAAAGGATATCCACCATTTTAAATTTTTGAAGATCCCAAAACAAGGTCTTAACATAAATATAAAAAGATATCTTTAGATCTTAAATTCTAGAGAAATATTAATTACTGGTTTTGAAGTTCTTACACTAAAAAGACATCTTAAAATCCTTATTTCTAGGATTATATTAATTACTGCTGTTAAAACTCTTACACTAAATTCCATTGTCACCACTGTGAAATGGCCTGTCTTTAATAATTAATTCAAATCATATAATCCATATTATCTAAATTTCAGTTCAGTGCAAAGAAAATCTATTTATCATAACATAATAACTGTTTATTCACATTTTTATAAGTGCAGCTAATTAAATACTCTATAAATTTTAATGAAAACATGATCTTTATATATTGATCAACTTGACAGGTTTGTTTTTTGTTTGTTTGTTTGTTTGTTTTAAATTTTCTTAAACTTTTGTATGAACAAATTGCATTTGGTTCAGGGTCTCAGTAAATGTGCACCTGCTTTACTAATAGAGTGAAATGATGAGTATACATATACGTACTTGTTTACAGTTATTTATTTATTTAAATTCTAAGAAAATTTTTAATTATCACAAAATTCATATGCAAAATAGACTTGAAATAATTAGTACACTTTTAAACTAGATTTGAAAATAAAGTTTATTTATCTGCTGTTAATTTTAGTTACCACTTAGGAGAACTGAGATGTATTTTTATTGCAGAGTAGACCAGAATGTAGAAGTTACATTTCAATGTTAACCGACTGTTACATGACAAGTAAACAAGTTTAATCGTGTTATTCACCTCATTGACTTTAATGATTCAATAATAGACGTAATAGGCACCTCAGGACCAGATGGCTTAGGGAAAAAAATCCCCATGAACTAGTACTTTTTCATCTCAAGTATCTGATAAATATGTTAACTCTCTGTGCTGTGATGACAGACGGAATTTCTCACCAGCTGGCCAGTGGCTCTGCACAGTGGGCGATATTATCCTCAGCCAAATGTTTAATATTCAGCTGTGTAGTAAGGTCAAGACTCCTGTTTTGTTGTTATGTTAAATGAAAACTACACCATTTCTACTGATTTCATATAAACATAATATTGTCAAAAAGAAAAAAAGTATGTTTTTCTCAGGTAGAGAAGTTAAGACTGTATTCACTTAGGAGTTCTCCTCATAACATTGCTTGTCAATCACATGCATATGCATGCAGCATAGTTTGGATGTGCAAAGAGATACTGGGACTACAATTAGTTATCTCTCATCAAGTCATTTTACTACCCCAGCCTTTTGCACAGTATTGTGCAATGTCAGGCAGAGCCTGGGTAATGACCATGCCTGGCAGATATTTTAAGCATGAAGGCACTACTTATTTCTAGCTGTCATCTGTGTTGCTACAAGAAAAGTGCCAAAGAACCCCCCTACCTTTCCCAAAAATGTCAACAAAGTGGACAAGTTGATTATTTACAGCTTGTATAAGCCAACACTGTTTAGATCTGAAGCTGTATATAGCCTAAAGTCTACCACTATTCTTTAGTTATGGCCATGTTTTTTTTTTTTTTGTTTTTTTTTTTTCTATAACATTCTTGTTCTTCTATAATTTAATATGCATTCTTTTTTTCTGCCTCTGGCTGTACAAAAAGTAACAGTGATAGAGCCTACCTAGACAAAAGGATGTCTTGTGCGTTTGTATGTGTATATTCACAAAATATTTTTCTTCTTTCTTACCTGGTTTCTGATTTGGTTTTGTAAACAAAACAGTTCTTATCCCTGAATCAAAAAATGCAGAGTTTTGGATAGGAAGCTGAAATTTATGTAACCAAAGAAAAAAAAAAAAAAAAGAAAATAACTTCCATTAGCCATCTCATCAGTGAGGAAGCGATTCTTAAATGGTGTAATTCTGAAATCCTGCTGTTACCTAGTTGTGTGTCTATTCAAAAATGTCTATTAAGTTGTAATTCCTCAACAACTTTAATTACATCCGAGTTATATTAAAGTACTAGAAAATAAAGAATAAATGACATCAAGTAGTACTATGAAACTTTGTCTCACTATATTTCCTCATTGTCATGGTTCTACAATGTTTGGTTATCGGTATTCCACATCATGACATCATGTGGAGCACAGAGAAGAACTACATGTCCCAGAGGACCTCATGGTCAGAGAGGCAAATACGTCACGGAGGTGGTGCTTGCTCTCTCTCTCACTGTCTGGCAGCAGATGTGGGTATGTGTGTGTGTGCTTCCAAGCCGTAGCGCCTTCAGTTTCAAAGTAGGATTCTCAGTCTTCGGAAAACGCTCTCTGCCTCTTATTTTACTTAATTTATTAGCCTCAATTTCAATTAGATTGTATTACATTGTGTTATCTTGCATTCCGATATCATAGTCAGTAAAATAAATTTTCCTCCTTATATCATTGCTGCTGCTCTGTTTGTTTCCTTGAGCCCAGCTCCCATCTTCCTATCCCTTTCCCTGTTTCCCATCCCATTTTTTGGGGGGGCCAGGGAGCCCATGAGACTACTGCCCTCCCCCCCTCCCAGTCACAGACATTATGATTAGCACTGTGAAGCTCAAGATGTTAGCCTTGTTCCTGCCCCATTTGTCTCTTCTACCCTTAATTATTTTTAATTTTTTTTTTAGGATTCATCTAGTCATCAATTTGAGTTGAACCTGTGTGCGCTTTAACCTCAGTGATCATGAAACTGCAATCTCAGGGAAGAGGGCGTCTACTGTACGGTTCAAACCCCTGTTATTCCAAATATTTAATTACTTACTCAACAGATATATATGTATATGTTCTAACTTAATTGCATAAGGTTCAAAACTTTTCAATCTTGTATAAATGATATGAGACAGAAAAAAATGACTTGTCTTTCTTATTTCAGCTCCATTCATATTTTCCTTTGTTTCTTTGCAACTTTTTGATATTTAAATTTCACGTTCAAGGTTAAATTTGGAGGGAGTAATTATTTTCAGTAAAAAATGAAATCAGTCAATGTGAACTGATTTTTCCAGCTACTGCATCAAAAACGAGTAATTAGAAGTGCCTACACCAAAGCTCTTGGAAAGTAGAAGTAACTGTACTTAGATGAGTAATCAAATATAGTCGTGCTATGATTGGGTAAATGAACATAACATACTGAAAATGTGGAAAATTGTTTTGTCCAGTTACTTTTTGTGTGTGTGTGTGTGTTCTATGTATTCAAATACTATTTTGTAGTTCTTTAAACACTGGTCAGCTGTGTTTTTTTGGTAATTAACCTCAACGACAGAGGTTAATTGCTCAATTGTCTTTTGAGGGTCTGATGTGGGAAGTTAGAGCTTGTGAACAACCAGAAAGTGAAAAAGGGCAATTCTCCAGAGTCAGTAAAGGAAGCTTCTATTAATGCATTTCAATTTTAATTTGACAGTGTATACATTTTCTCCTTGTAAAAACACATGCTCCAAAAGCCAAGTTCCTGTATCAGATACTGTAAGTTTATACTAATGTGTAATATTTCTAGATAGTTTTGAGATAAGCTTTTTAGTGTTTCCAGTCATAGCATTTCTGTTTAAAGGAGGAATTTGTTTAAACTCTTGTGAATATAGTTGTGACTACCAGTGGAAGGAAGGTTTAAATTTGTTTTCAATAATGTAAAAGCTTTTAAAAAATATGTAGTTCTGGGTGGTCAAATGTACTCAGTATCTCACTAAGTGGTAGTATTTCTTTTATAACAAACAGCTGGACAGATTTAACAGAAGATATCCAGAAAGTCAAATAATAGCTTATCTTCAAATCCAGTAGCATTATGTTTTCTAGGTGATGATAGAAGGATCTATGTAACATGAACATTAAATAAATAAACAAAATAATAATAATTAAAAAAAAGTATTTTGTTTTGTTTTGTTTTGTTTTGTTTTTAACTAAACATAATTTTCTTTTCTTTTATGAATGGGAATAGATTTAAAAGAGAATATCATTTTTATTTATAAGGGAATTGACAAATCCAGATTTAGACTGGAATAGTTTTATCATTTACTTGTAGGCGTTAACTCTCTTATGACTTGTTATTCAAATTAGAGAATTCAAATGACAGCATTTGCTTTTCCTGAATGGGTAGAAAGGTAGCTAAACTACCTCGAAGATCCTAGCATAATTAGTTTTTGTTTCTGTTATCCTGTTGCCAATTTTAAACACAGTCTGTATTTTCCCAAACTGATGATTTTCCATGCTTCTGGCTTTACATCTTGCAGTGATTTTATAGAAAGCTGCTAATTAGTAAGAGATTAATTTGAATTTGATCATTTCTCTTTATGGTAGCCAAAAGATCTAATAACATTGTTAAAGTGAGTCATCAGGGAATACTCTTTTATGATTATATTTAATAATGAAACACATTATCCCAAACCCTTTAATTTTGAGACATATCCACAACATGTAGAAGCACAATTTAGCCTAGACAGTTGAATTCAATACCCAGAAAGGTAGGCGACTGTATTCCCAATAAAAATACTGCAGATATTGAAAATAAAGTAGGTTAGACATACTATGTGGAACATTGCCTCCACTTATTTGCTTAGGCACTGGGATTTTCATTTTAATATTTAGAGTAGCAAGGGAAGATAAGAGACATGCACGACAGTTGCCCACCAGTTATCTTTCTCTCTTCGTGCTTCCCTGAAGACAAAAGATGAAGCAAGCTATCATATTTCCATCCCATTTTCCCCAAATCCCCAAATCTTCCCTCTGACCCAAACCCAGACTCTGAGAAAATTAATTCAGTGCTTGGCTGAAAATCCTTGAGCTAGTCCTATCTGCAACACACTAGAGAGAGTTTTCATCTATTAGTTAATAGTAGTTCAAGTAATTATCCCAAATGCAATTTTCTTCTACTGAAATGAAATATATACTATGTTTCTACTAAAAAGTCATTTTCTAAAATCTATGGATTAGCTGCAAAGGACAGTGGAGTCTAGAATTCTCATTACAGACTCATCTGTACTGTGGGTCTGAGGCATCCCTCTAGGATACAGAGTATAATGCTGTGATTATCAAATTATACAAAAGTCATACACAGTGAACAGGTGGCAGAAAAACTCTAATAGGAGAAAAAAAAGGGGGGGGGAAGAAAATTTGTGGGAGGTTGGAAAAAGAAAAATATTAGTCATTTTTTACTACACAGAATTTTTAATATATGAAGCAATGTATGCAAGGTACTGCTGTGGTATTACTTTTAATTATTTTAGGTATACTTGCAATTACCTCATTCATATTTAGCTATACCTTTCTGCTTAGATTCTACAGTTAACTCTGCAGAGATATAAATGTTTCACTGGAGGAGTTAACTCCTTCCTTTGCTGGGCCAGGTGATATTACATTGGTAGAAGTTATTAAACATCTTGAAGATACTTATAATGAGCCATTGCTTCTATAGAAGGAGAGTAGCAGTTTTTGTGTTACTTTTAGCAGTATCTTTATACTCAAAATGTAATAGAAATAAAAATATATGGCATATAAATAATGTGCATGGCTGTGTTATCATTCAATAAGATGTGGACAGATTGGAGATCTGGGCAGGGAGGAACCTGGTGAGTTTCAACAAAAGCAAGCGTAGAGTCTTGCATCTGTGAAGGAATAACTGCACACAACAGTACAAGTTAGGAGATGATGTCCTGGAGAAAACCTCTGTGAAGAAGGACTTGGGTGTTCCTGTAGATAACGGATTGGCCATGAGCTAGAAGTGTGCCCTTGTTGCCAAGAAGGCCAATGGTATCCTGGGGAAAGTTAAAAAGAGTGTGGCCAGCAGGTCAAGGGACATAATCCTTCCTCTCGCCACTCTGCCCTGGTGAGACCTTATTTAGAATACTATGACCGGTTTTGGGCTCCCCAGTTCATAAAAGACAGGAATCATCCAGTGGAGGGAAACAAAGATGATAAAGAGCCTGGAGAATCTCCTGTATGAGGAAAGACTAAGTAACCTGAGTCTGTTCAGTAAGGGGAAAGGAAAACTGACACAGAATATGATTATTATTCATAAATATCTAAAGGGAGATGGAATACAAATGGATGAGGTCAGGTTCTTCTTGGTGGAATGTAGCAATAGGACAAGGAGTAATGGCCTAAGACTAAAACATAAGGAGTTCCATATAAACATGCGGAAAACCTCGTTACAGTAAGGGTATTGGAACACTGGAACAGGCTGTCTAAAGAAGTGGTGGTCTCCTTTTATTTAGATATTCCAGTCCTGCCTGGACACCTACCTGTGCAATCTATTGAAGGAAATTCAAGTGCAGAGTCTTGCACCCCCACTATCAATACAAGCTGTGGGTGAAAGGACAGCTCTGACAAGAAGGACTTGAAAATACTCATGGGCATGAGCCAGCAATTTGCCCCTGCAGATCAGAAAGCCAACCTCATCCTGTGGCTAGTGGATCAAGGCAGGTGAACCTGCCCCTCTGATCTAAGCTGGTGGGACATCCTCCTAGAAAATGGCCAAAAAAAATGACCTAAGGGATGGACAATCTCTTTTACAATGACTGGCAGAGACAATTGGTACCATTCAGTGTTGTGGTTTTGTGATTTTTTGTTGTCAAGTAGTCCATGTCAGAATATCATGTGGAACAGTAGGAGTAAAAGAGTTACTGCTCTGGTTCTGTATTACTGCCTTTTGGAATTTGGGGTTCCCAGAGGGGAGAAGAGGAAGTGTGGTGGGACTCTGAAATGGTCCCCAGCCACTCCCTGCCTCTGGATGTCTCAGCTTGCTGTGAAGAAAAGCACGTGCTTCTCTTGCACTGTCGTGGTTTGACTCGTACTTTGGGTACTCTTGTCACTCTCATTTTGTTTGATTTGGTTAAATTTAGTAAGTTACCTTTCCTCCTCTGATCATTGCCACTGTGTTTTCTCTTCTTGACTTTCATGTGTAGCTCACTGCCCTTCCCCGTCTCCCTCTTTTTCTTTGCTCCTTTGTCTCCTTTTTTTTTTTTTTTTTTTTTTTTTTTTTTTTCCCCCGTTTCTTTTTCTCAGGGCCTGGGCTCCCCTGTCATGGACTTATCTAGGGATAACCCCGTGACATTCAGTCTGGAGAAGAAGTTCTGAGGTGACATAATAGTAGTCTTTCAGTATCAAAACAGGCTCTGGAAGAAGGGGACAGATTAGCAGATTTTGTTTTGACAAGAGAAGGGTAAGTATTCTCAAACTAAAAGAAGAGAGATTAAGACTGGATATAAAGTGGGGTTTTGTTTGGTTGGTTGGCTGGTTGGTTGGTTGAGTTTTTTTACAATAAGGGTGTTGAAGCACTAGAACAAGGTTGTCCAGACATGTGGTGGAAGTCCCATTCCAGGATGCTTTCAAGGTCAAGCTGGACCAGTCTCTGAGCAACATGATCTAGCTGTAGTTGACATTGTTTATTGCAGAAAAGTTGGACTAAATGACTTCCAAGGGTCATTTCCAAATCAGTGATTGTATTATCCTATGAAGCATAGGCTTTTAATAGAATTTGCAAATAGTCTTTTGTCCATTATGAATGCAGCAAGTCTAATATTTCTGCCTTTGTAACCAGTGTAGTGAACTTTCCTAGGCAAGCTAAAAAATGTCTCAGTTTATTATCTTTCTGGAAGATGTTTGGAAATGTGAACATATCTTCAGTAGTGGATAGTCGACATGTCTCTACTAAAACTACTGGAAAGCGATCTGTTATTAAATTTGTGCTATAATTCACTGGGTTTTGTTGAAGTACCTTTCAAAGAAGTATCACAAAGAAATGTTATTTTGTCATGATCTTCTCATCTTTGTACTAATGTAAACCAGTGAGGTATCAAAGTCTTACTTCTGTAAACATTTTTTTTTTTTTTTCCCCAACACAAATAGCTATTTGATGCATAACTTCATCTCCCCATGAACATCAGAATTCAAACTGTTATAGAAACCAAACACTTATAGTCTATATTTCAATATTTTTAAATTTTATTTTATAATGTAATATATCACCTTAAGACAATCTATGAACAATATTAAATACTGTAAATTACTGTTAATGGAAGAACACGTCACAAAGGGATGCTGGGACTGTAAATTACTGGTATTTCCTATTTTCAAGATAAATGTTCTTTTCCTTGAACAGATGATGTAAGCAGACAATTTTATATATATGTAATTCTTCTAATTCACATAGCTGAGTTAAAATTACCCTGTTATCTAAAAAGAGCAGGTATGCATGAACATGCTCACACAAATATGCATGTGTCCATCATTTTTGAAATAAATAAAAAGAGGTTTTTAACTGATGGGAGTAAATAAAAACTGTATATTGATATTTATATAAATTGGTCTAGGCCATAGCTTAAACTAACGAAGAAGAACCTGTAAGTTGTTTTGGTAGGTTTTAAATAATGATTTTTTGCTACACCAATAAGCCGAGCTGATATTATTACCTTCTGTATCATAACATCATTATCTATGATTTAAGCATTTTTCCAGGGATGTCAGTTTCGTCATTTTTTTTTAAGGTTTCCTGTTCTGTGCCACTAGATTGAAACAAAGTTTGTTACTGAAAACAGTATGACATTACAAAATCCTTTTAAAAAATGCCTCCAAGTTAAACTGATCTAAGTGTGTTGCCCAATTTCTGTTGTTTCAACACTGTTGACTTTAGGTCCATGTGTACTGTACACAGATGTAGGCAGTAGCTGACAACTCTGCAAACAGACAGAAGCTTTAACCAGAACTGCTCATCAGCTCTGTTCAACAACTGATATTAGTTAGGGAACTAGTGGATTAGAACAATGTATTTGCAAAATGTCAGATCTGTTTGTGTTCAGACAGCAAGAGCTACCTCTGAGGGAGATTAAAGGTCAGCTGATTTTCTGTGAGGGAAGAAAAACAGATAATTCAGTGAAGATATTGCACTACAAATGTAGAGTCAAATATTTTAAAATCATCACCATCTCAAAGCATCTGAAAACAAGACAAAAAAATCAAATTTTTTTTCGAAGTCAGGAAAGCATGGGACATACCAAGCTGGAGTATACCAACAGAGAATTGGACTACAAAGTCTACGTATTTCTGTGAAGCTGATTTAATTTTGAGTTATGAACAGACTATCCATTTTTCTTATTTGGTAAATGGAAGTAGAGCACATGAACTTCTCATGCATTATGAATTTTATGTATCTTAGTATGGCAAACATTTTTGTATATGCAAAACAAATTAACTGTTAACTGTTTAATAGCCTAAGAAGATAAATGAATAACTGTCTCAGCACTAACACATATTTTGGATTGCAAACCATGGCATTGCTTCTAAATTTGTATATAAAATAGCTGTGATGAATTCACAGAAATAGGCACCTGGAGCAGAAGTGAGATGGAAGTGTGCACTTTCTTACATGTGACTCTTGATGATCACCCTGTGTACTGGTCTAAAGGCAGTGGGAGAGGTTTCTCTGATATGTGAGAATATATTGAACTGGCATTAAAATTTCATAATAAAGACTTTTTGTTTGTTTGTTTGTTTTGTTTTGTTTTGTTTTGTTTGTTTATTTGTTTTAGATACGAATAAGAGTATATTTCAGCCCTTTCAAATTGTCTAATGCTGATCTAGCCATCAGATGAAGTAATACATTGTGTAAAAGAGACATTAGATCTTCAGACTACAGAAGTATTTCTAACACCGTGCCTAACTATTCAAGGCTGAGAATTAGCAGGTGAATCTGAACCTTATCACCCATCTGCTAGCTGTCAGGTGATTAATTTCCAGTCCCACTGGAAATGTTTCATACCATCCTGCTCTTGAAATAACATGCTAGACTGTGCAAATATAAGTTAGACATTTCAACAAATCCTTCCATCTTAATCTAGCACAGATGACATCTCAGCTGAGTAATTTTGTACATTGAGTTAGATATTGGTATTCACATTTAAACAAAGCTTTGGATCAATGTGAGAATAGTTACAATATCCAGAATTCTAGAAAATTACTCTGTGTAAGAGAAGTGTGAGGAATTAGGCTAAATTAATCTCAAGAGCAGAGAGCCAAAGAGAGACAAAATAACAGCTTTCAAAAATACAGGGGATTACTATGAAACAGAAGAAATAAATACTTCTTCAAGGGGAAAGGAAAAAGGAAATGAATTAAATATCACAGAAAGCAGTCTAGGGTAGACATCAGGAGAAAACTTTCTAGATGTGAGGCTACTTAAGCAATAGAATTGATTGCTCTGGCAGGATGTGGGCTCTCTATCTTTAGAGGCTTTTAGGAACAGGTTAGATAAACATCTGTCAGGAGCTGTTTTGACACAGTAACCCTCTCTTCAGCAGGTTATGCAATAAATGAATTCCTGAAGTGTTTGGGAAGTTTTTCATCCTTATCTTCTATTACTCCATACATCTCAAAAAAAGTATGTGTAATTAATTTACAAGTTAATTAACAAACAACAACAACAATAACAACAAAACATATGGATCTATGATATAGTCATTAGTTGCATTCTTTCTAGAGTTTTTGTTTGTTTGTTTGTTTTCCCTGTCTGTTTTTATAGACAATTAATTCTCCCCTTGCTTAACAAATACCACTTTCAAGAGGCACAGAGCAGACCTGCACGTAACTATAAGACAGAACAAGAACCAACTATTTATAGATGGTAATTCTCAATTATTATTATATTGTACATTTATTTCAATTAACATTAATCCAATAGGTGGAGTAGCTGAAAATTTGAAAAGGCACAGACATTTAAGAATAATTGAAATATTTGATATTACTGTAGTTGTAACCATACTTGTTCCAGGCTTATTCATATAGTAAAAGCTTGGAATATCTGCCTTATGAATGTATTCTTGTTAATTTATATCCTGCTTAAATGTGTGATTATTCTAGAATATTGGGTGAAGAAGTCATACTTTCCCTTTATGACTAATACTGACTAAGAACACATACAGAAATATTTATCAACAGATGTTCTTTGAAACTTGATAAGGTCTGTTAATCTATTTTTCCCCCTAAAATATATTTGTATAAACATTCTCTAATTTATAAAACATGGAAATTCTTTATATCCCTGATATATAAGTGAAAAATGTATTTTATTCATCTGATGAGATATGTTTTCTTTTCCCAAAAAATAATGTTATTTATACATAAGTTCTCCATTTCCAAATTTAGGAATTTCAAAAATATATAAAAGTTTTAAGTTTTTCTTCTGAAGAAAATATAGAAATTTTAAGGATAGAACAATTTATCATGTAAATTTCATATTATGAGTTAGAACTTTATTAGCAACTCTCAAACAATGATATTTGGGCAATTAAAACAGTTAGAGAGAAGATTACTATTGAAGGCATGACTATATTTAGTATGTTAAGTTCAGAACTTTTTTTATTTTATTTATTTTTTTTTTTTTTGTGAGAGAAAATGATGTTTCCTAAACAATCCAGAATGAAACACATGAACATTGTTCAGATTGTGAGAGAGAATACAAGTCCAAGAGATGTGAATGATTCATTTCTAATGATGTTGTTTTATTTAATGCAGTACAGTGAAATTATTTATTCATATGTCATATATAACAATGAACTCTGTGTGGGCTCCAGTTAAAGACCTGAGCAGCTGCTGTTGAGAGCTAGCTGAGGGCCATCTTCCTTCAGTCAGCTTCACCATAGTGATGTCAGACATTACTGTTACCTGCAGTTTACTACAAACATTTACTTCTTGTTTCAGGAGTAGAAGGTGCTTGTTTACTTCCACCACTCTGTTTTCAAAATCTTGAGTAGAAGCAAAAGTTTGTATTGACCTTCAGTTTACATAATTACACATACCAACATCAACAACTATCAAATTATTCGGATAATATGATACAGGAGTACAAAAAGTACATGAGAAATGAGACAACTTTGAGTAAAATTAAGTACAGAGTAATGGTAAATATCCTCTCTATCAGACTAAACTTGTTCACGTTGGTAGATTAGATGATGTTAAGGTACCATATTTTTCAAAGCTGGGGACTGCTTCTGATGTTTTTACATTGCATTAGTATTATTATTAATATTACTATTTTTACTTCACATTATTCTAGGGAGAATTATAAAAATATTATTATAATTAATATTATAATTAATATAATATAATATAATATAATATAATACACTACAATACAATATAATATAATATTTATTATAAATAAAAATAATAAAAACAAACAAACAACAAAAAACAAAAACAAAAAACAAAACCAGTCTCTACTTACCTACAAGGAACATTAGTTGTCCTGCTTATTTAAAACAGTGCGAGGATGAGCCAAAAATAGGGCCCTTTTTTTTTTTTTTTTTTTTTTTTTTTTTTCCCAGTTTTATCTAACTCAAACAGTGGTATCTACATCTTTCTTGAGAAGTCAACTGTGCTGGTCTGTTAAGAAATAAAATTATATTCTTATTATAATTGGTCCAAAATGTCCCATGAAAATATTTTTACAGAATATTAGATTTCAGATCCATATTAGCCACTCACACCCCAAAATATCTGAAATATTTTGCTTTCCTATAGGAAATGTTAACTCTTTTAAGATGGAAAATTTCATCAACAAAAATATGGATATTTCCTGAATATTTTAGCCTAATGTTACCATACCTCTCAAACTGAAAAAGCAGTGCCTTATTACAATGGTTAATTTTTTCTACTGAATTGTAATAGCAACTTGTTTATCTATTCAGAATTTGTATTCTGGTACCTGAACCACTCATGAGTCCTAATTATCTAAATATGTAAGGATATTAATGTGGATGTATTCTAAACTTACTGAGCTCGATGCATTCCAATCTTGTAAGATACAACATGTGGATTTCTTTTCTCTAACCTTATGAACATTTGCACATGTTCAGGAAAGCCCACTGGATAAAATTTATATATTGTTAATGTTTTTTATTAGCCTTACGTCCTGAAGTGGTGGCAAAATGCCCAGAAATTCAAAAGAATTCTGGTTTTGCTTAGAAGCCAGAACACAAAGCCATAAAAATAGAAAGAACTAGATGGAAGTTTGAATACATTCTAACTAAGCAGAACTGAATCTAGGTGTTTTATGTAGCCTTTTGTCATCCCACATAAGGCATTTTTTGCAGAAGCTATCCTAACTCCACATATTAAGCAATTAGGTAAAGTGATATTTTTGAGATCAAATCATCCCTTGATTTCTTGGGGTAGTTGAAGAGAAAGATCCATACTAGCCTAAATTGAGAGGGAAGTAACAAAACTAAGGCTCTACTGTGTTTATTTCTTCCTGTGAGAGCATTTGGAAATCTCTTCATTGGAACTCAGTATCTTAAGAATGGTGTTAAACGTTGTGGGGACGAGAAGAATACTATTGGAATAATACTATTGGAAGAAGAACACTATATACTATTCAGGAGAGGCAGCTTTCTGCAACAGTCACCAGTGGGTGACTGAGGAAACTGTTGCAGATGTTTGTTCAAAAGTTAATACTGCTTCAAAAAGTAGTAAAGTTTCCTTTCTGCAGCTGCAGCTGTACAGCTGAGAGGGAGAAATCAACTAAAAGTAGCCTGTTTTCTATAAAAGCCAGTCTGACAATGGGCTGAAACCAGTAGCTACATGAAAGCACTGAAGAACCTTTTTAGTCTCTAAAGACCCATAGATTGAAAAGGTAGTAAACTTTTCTTTTTCCCCTTTTCCTAGATAACATTTTTTTTTTTTTTTTTTTTTTTTTTTTTTTTTTTTTAAATTTTTTCTGTCCCTCCAATGGAGTGTAAGGAGAAGGACAGGTATATTTCTCCTGTCAACAATAAGTAAATCTCAATGATAAAATCCCAAGGAGAGTATCACTGAATCAAAAAATCATCTAGGTAGGAAAAGGTCATCAAGGTCATCAACCTGACCTACATGATCTCACCACTACATTACATCCCTTGCTGCTACATCTACAAATCTCTTAAATATCTCCAAGATTGTAACTTTTTATCTTGTTCCGCTCATTCCAGATCTTAACCACCATCTCCATAAAGGAACTCTTTCTAATCTAAACTTCCCTTGTTACCAAGTCCTTACTTCCTATTATTTGTGACCCAAGAAAGAGATTGACAGCTTCCTTGCTACAAGTACTTTCAGGAGGTTGAAGAACATGATGAGGTCTCCCCTCAGCCTCTTTTTTTCCAGACTAAGTAATCCCAGTTTTATCAGTTACTCCTCGTTGGTCATGTTTCATGTCCCTTCATCATTTGCATTGTTCACTGCACGTGCTTAGGCAACTCAATATCCTTCTTGTAGCGTGGGATCCAATCCTGAACAATATTCAAGGTGTGGTCATACTAGTGGAGAAATCATTTTCTTAGTCAGGCTGGTCAAGTTATTTTAGATGCAGACCAGGATACCACTAGCCTTCTTGGTCACTTGGGCATGCTGTCGGCTTATGTTCAGGAAAATTCAAAATTCATACCAACAAAACAAACAAACAAACATGCAGCCATATAGAATCTCCAACTGAGGATGTCCCTTTTTACTGGAGACTGGCAAATGTGATGCCTGTCTTCAGAAAGAGACAGAAAGATGGTCCTGCTAGCTACAGATCTATCAATCTCATGTTAGCGCCAGGAAGGTTATGGAATGAATAATCTCAGGAGTCATCAAGTTTCAGTTAAAGGTCAACCAGAGGATTAGTCCAGATCAACATGAGTTTATGAACGGTAGATCCTGCTTGGCAAACCTGATTTTGTTCTATGACAATGTGACCTGCTTAGTGGATGAAAGTAACGCTGTCTATATGATCTACATGGACTTTGGTAAATCCTTTGACACTGTCCCCCACAACATCCTCGTGGAGAAGCTGGCTGCCCATGATATATATGGGCATATATTCCACTGGGTGTGGACCGTGAGGCCCAAAGAATTGTGGTATGTGCAGTTAAATTCAGTTGGCAGTCACTCACAAGTGGTGTCCCCCAGGGTTTGGTACAGGGGCCATTCCTATATAACATATTTATCAATGAACTTGATCACTCTCAGTAATTCTGCAGATGACACCAAGAGTGTTGATCTGCTGGAGGAGAGATAGGCATTACAGAGGGACCTGGATAGACTGGATCAATAGGCAAGGTAAGCTGTGTACCAATAGGGCCAAGTATTGGGTCCTGCACTTTGGTCACAGCGACCCCAGGCAACCCTACAGGCTTGGGGAGGAGTGGCTGGGAAGCTGCCTGATGGAAAGGGGCCTTGCTGTACTGAGGGACCTCAAGTTGCACCAGAAGAGATTTAGGTTGGCTCTCAGAAAAAGCTTATTTACAGAGAGGAATATTAAGCACTGGAATTAGCTCCCTGAGAGGTTGATTAAGTCACCATCCCTGGATGTGTTTAAAATGGTTTGGATGTGCTGCACAGGGACATGACTTAGTGGAGAGTTGTTAGAGTAAGGGTAGTATGGTTCGGTCAAAGTTGGGCTTCCAAGATTCCATGATTCTATGAAAGAAGCAAGGCATAACTACAAAAAAACAAAACAAAACAAAAGATAAATAATGAATTTGCTAGGCAAATCTAAACAAATAATCCAGTCTTAAGCTAGATCTATGTATTTAAAAGAGATTTTTTTTGTTTGTTTGTTTGTTTTTTGCACAGTACATGAGGAATTACCCGTTACTGAGGTGAAATAATGTCTTGTCACAAAGATCAAGACTAAATATCTGGGTTCCTAACAAATTGCCTTTGAAGTAGCCCATCTCAAATGAGATCCACATGTAAATGCATGTGTAGTACCTGAGGCTTTAAAAAACCTTAAAAGTTTCACAATAGGGTCCAAGAGTTATTAGTTGTGGCTACAGGAGCATAATGACCAGAAATGAGTACAAAATGTTTTACCTAGTTATTCTTACATACAGAAGCATTTAACTCACTTGTAACTTTTGTTTGTTCTTTTCCACTAGAATCTGTCCCAAGAGGAAAGCACTGATATGATATGTTGATATGTTGATATGTTTAGATTGGAAATGCAGCAAGGACTTGGGTATGTTTCATATATTTATTTATTTCTAACCTTACATTTATACAGAACTATTTTCTCCTATTAGTCCAAAAATTACCTGAAGTGCAAAAAATTTATGCATCCAAATCCTCCAAAATATTAACTGTTCCATAAAACACAAGCTTGAATAGAAACATAGCATTAATTTGTCTTATACTGAAATTGGTCACAAAAACTAGCATATTCCTGCATTCATAAAGAATCCAAGAACCTCCTTGATAAGTCTTGTGACATCTTCTCTGAGATCTTAAGATTGTTGCATGAAATCATAGAATCATAGATAGATATGCTGAGATAGATAGATAAATAACGGTAAAACTGTTTTATTTGGAAAATCTTTAACAGGACTCTGATCTTTTTCCTCTGATAGAAAATAAATTTCCATGTTTAAACATTAATTCTAAGCCAGAATACAAAAAATAATTTGCTATTATCACAGTATCACAGTATCACAGTATCACAGTATCATGCGAGTTGGAAGGGACCTTAGAGATCATCGAGTCCAACTCCCGGGATTCGAGCCCTCTGTGTAGCAGAGCAGCATTTCTGCCACTTACGCCACAGGGGGGATTTGAACCCCGGGCCTCTGGCGTTGCAAGCAGCAACTTATACCACTGCGCCACCGGAGGCAAAAAACAAAAAAGTAAAAAAGAAAAGCCAGAAATAGGGAGATTCTTTTTTTTAAAAAAAATCTTGATTGAAATTACTATTAGGCAAATTTTTCTTTAAGTTGTCACCTTATCAGGCTGCTTTATACATTCTCTAATGGCTCTTGTCAACACAAGCAGGCAGTTGACCAAACATGGTGACATGAAGGGAAGCCTTGCTCACAAAAACAAACAAACAAACAAACAAACAAAGAAAAAAAAAAAAAAGAAAAAAAAGAAAAAAAAGAAAAAAAGAAAAAAGAAAAAAAAGAAAAAAAAGGAAAAAAAAAAAGAAAAAAAGACTTTATTGAGGTAATATAAGTCTTCAAGTAAGGTGGCTTTAATAAAGGATCCTCTTTATACTGGAAGAATTTTTTATTTTAGATTTACATCCTGCATAGTATTATGACAACTCAATAATGATTGCACCAGACCCTTATAGTAATAAGATTTAATATGGTGACATTTCCAGAAATGTGTTTTTTGAAATATTGCGAGTCAAAGAGTGGTCCTCTGAAGCTGAATCTTGTCAACATTTTTATTTATTTATTTTTTTTTTAAATGAGTTTGAATTCAGATAATTATATCTGGTATATTAAAAATAAATAAATAATATAAAATAAAAAAAACATACTAACAAAAAAACAGTAAATTGGTGAACAAGTTATTATGTATTACATAGAGCAGATATATGATCACTATGCCCTATTCATGCCACAGAAGTAGACTATTGCAAAGTAACCTTCTTTTATAAATCTTTTGAAGTTTGCATTCGTGTGTGTGTGTGTGTGTGTTAAGAACACACTAACATCTATTCTGTGCTCAGATGTATTATATTATAAATGTCTGAAGTTTTGCCTTGAAGTATTAACTATCTGTCAATGGTTTACAGGCTGGTTCATCCTGGTTCTGTGACTAGTGGGGCGTAGGGATTTCACAAATTCCATACCTCCAGAAAAGGGAAACAGGGGACCCCAAAATAATTAAAAGCAGAAGCAATGATCTGAGGCGAAACAAATTAATTTACTAAATATGGTATCAGAAGGCAAGATAACACACTATAATACAACATAATTAGAACTGAAGTTAATAAATCAAGTATTATGAAAGAAAGACTGTCCGAAAAGCTGAAGGGCTTATACTAATACTGAAGTGATATGTGCAGTTGGGATGGGCAGCAGTGAGCGGAAGTGAAGGAGAAGAACTGCCAGGTCAGTTGTATCATCTCCTCTCTGACCTCAGGGACCCCTGGGGAATGTAGTTCTTCTCTTCCAGAGTTACCTGGAACTGGAGCATTAACACTTTAACTCCCAGTTCACTACATGATGTTATGATGTGGAGTACCAATAACCAAAATCATAAAACCATGACACTATTCTAAAAACAACTGCAAAACTAGAAAATTCCAAATTGGCATTTACATACTTGTTCATTACCACTTAGAATCTCATGATGGGAATTACAATTTATTTTGCTAAAGAGAACTGAGACAGAATTAATTATTTTTAGCTTGTGTTCATCACAAAGCTTACAAAATAGTTTGAGAATTTTAGGATTTTTTAAATATTATTATTTAGTTTTTATTATGTTATACATACCACGATAAATTGATTATACAATTGAATTGTAAGGACACAAGTATTATTCGATTTGTGGAAAAAGGTTAATTCATTACCACTTGTCAGCACCAATTCACAACTTGAAATGTACGAAATGTTCAAAAATACAAGCCTGGAATCCAAATTCACAGCTTTATTGGATAGTAAAACAGTTTCACACAACAGACTACCTTTAATGCCTAATACTCTCTTGTTTTCTCTCTCTTTTTCCCCCTTTTTTTTTTTTTTTTTTTTGTTTTTGTTTCCCTCCCATATCCATCCTCAGGGTAAACAACATCATAAAGGAGATAAAAACTAGCCACTTGTATCTTTACTCCACTGTAGTATCCTCTTATATTGAACTGATTGACACAACCAAATTAAAATTAGCACTATTATTCTTAAATCATATTTAGACAGCACACTGTTAATTCCATTTCAGATCTGAATAAATGCTCTCAAAAGAAAAATAAAAATAAATTAAAAAGAAGTCTCTTTTTCTAGTAGCAACAGGTTTTAGCATCTAGTCAAAGATGTTAACTTTTTGTAACTTTAATTCTATTTCGGACACAAATAGAGCTATAAACATCATTCATTTCCCTGTACAACATGTGTAGTACATGAATAAGCACCTTTGCAATGCTCCAGCATAAAGGATTCAATTGGCTAACCAACTGAAGACTCAGAAAACATAAGTTTATATAGAAGTGCATGCGTACATGTCTTTGAATCTAAATATAATTGTTTCCCATTTTCTAAATACAAATCATGCTCAGAACTATGGACTGTAACATGAATAGAATTTTTCCTTATATAAAATCTTTCTTATAGAAAATCTTTACATTAATATTATGTTTAATCTCCTTTAAAATTATTTAACTATTATTTTTAATCTGTTTAGAACTGTTTCGTTTTCTTTTTTTATTTATTTCATCTTTGTTTTTAAGTGTGTTTTAGATCAATGTTTCTTTTGCATAATACCCCATGATTTCACTTGCACTATATCACTTTGCCTTGTAAAAGATTATAGTATCATAAATCCTAGATTCAAAATTTCATAATTTCCATTAAAATTCTCAGAAAAAGAAATCTCAGTTCAGTGCTTCAAAGTACTTGGATGAGTTTACTGAGAGATATGTTTAGAAAGATGTTAGAGAAAAGGGAAAACTTGTTTGGTCAAAAAATCTTAAACACAACTTACAAATGCAAAGAGGGCTTTATTTTAAGAACTGTCTATTAATAAATCTACTCTGACACTAGAAAGTTTGGGACTATACAGATAACACTGGTGTGTTCTGTCTTCTCTGTTTTAAAAATCCTGACATATTCACTTATGTAAATACTGAATTTCATTTATGCATTCTACTAGTAGGTAGAGTTTCTATGTAGTCTCTTTTTTTCTTCTGTGTAAATCATTGCTCCAGTTCTCATTCTTTCCTAGATAACACAAAAACATTTCACCTACAGATCCTCAGAAGTGTTCATAACTGCCAACTGATTACATAAGCATAGAAAAAAACCAAAAAAAAAACCAAAAAAAACAGAGAATCTGTGAAGTATGTTAGTACTGTAACTTCACTTCTCTCTTAGGTGAATTTTGCAAACAGTGTAGTCTAGAGTGTAAGAAGCAGACAATTTCTATGCACAGCTGAAATATCTGTTATACACGTTTGCTTTGTCATCTCATAATAAGGACAAATTTAGTCTCATTTTCAAACTTGCCTCTTCAAAAGCTCCTTAAGAATTCTGCTGTTTGGATAATGATAAGACTGTATCTAGAATATTTGTTTCTTGGGACAGACAAGCCAAGAAGTCAAAGCTGAGGTTTTCCCTCGTGTTTTCATTTTCCCTCACATGTTTCAAATGTGCATTACAGGGGAAAAGCAGAAAATCATAAATAAATATTTATGAAGTGGAGTGCACGTACTAATTATCGTCAAGGTCACTGTTAGAGTATAATACTACACCACTTGAAATGAAGAATATTTCATGAATTTAAGATACTCATAGCTATAAGCTGAGAAGTCTTTCATCAACTGATATTCGCCAGTCTATCGCAGACATAGTACCATGTGATAGATGGTGTGGGCTTATACATTACTTCTATAACACCAACTGTGTATTTTATTTTGTTCAGTAACTGCATGTTTTCATTATGGCTTTTTTTTCAAATAACTAGTGTGTATCTGCTCAGTGATCTATGAATGCTCCTGCAATGCTTAATTCTAATCCTAATTTTTAGTAATTACAGATTAAAAAGTCTTAGAAACAACAACAACAACAAACCTATAAGCAATTAAAAATGTATTGATTTGACATCAGCTTTTTTTTTTTTTTAGTAATAGAATAGCTTCCAGTGAAATTAACGTTTGTGGCATTTGCTTTTTTTGCATGTTCAGTTATTTTCACAGTGGAGAAGAATACGACTTTTCTTTAACTATCTTTTGTTGCTGGTATCACTAGTATAGTATTGTCCTTGCCTAAACTTTTCCAGGCATGAGAATTAGGTTAATTTCTCAAAATTAGATAACATTTTTTTTTTTTTCTGTAATTTGTTAAACTGCCAAACAACAAGACTGAAAAAATCTTCTTAATGCAAGTGAATGATTTAAAACCCGTCCCTCTGCATACAGTTATGCACTATGGCATCATATGCATCTTCTTTATTGCCTCTGTCAACAAAGCAGTTTTTACAAAGTTGAAATCCTTTTGATGCCTCTGTCCTTTCTGCACAGTTTATTACTTACATCAGCCATGATGCTATCAAATTTCAGATGTGTTTAACTTAGATTAGTAAAATTAGTATTTTTTATTACTATTTTTATTCTTGAGCATGCGTCATTTGAATGTGATCCTAATAAGCATTTTTAAAATGTTTATTTTACTGTCCATCCAGAAAATGAGCTCAGGTAAGTTCAGTTACTGACTTCATCAGGACAGAAATGCATAATCCTGTTGCTTGGTAGCAGCATTTTTGTAGAACAACAAATTTCTTTCAACTTGAGCAGTGAGGATTCTAGTTACTCTAATTGTTTATTATAATAGTGATTGAAAAGTAAGTTTCTAATACCTTATTTGAAAAAAGAGCTCTGCCATGTCACATTATCCTAAATTAGTTTTTCCAAAGTTGTGAAACCTGGGGCTTCTTTTATTATTGACTTCCTTAAAGTTGCTTTCATTTGGAAGAACAACTGAGCCAGATAGCTTAATGAAGATCAAAGAAAGGATTTTAGAAAAGACTGTTCATTCTTCTCAAAAACAAAAACAAAAACAAACTAAAAAAACAAACAAAAAAACCCAACAAAAATAAAAGATAAAAGACTACCTTCGCATTCTTCTCAAAATTTCTGTTCCATATTAAAGACAGAAGAAACCAAATTGCATTGACTTGGGCTTGATTCCTCTTGTCAGACTTCGAATGCCTAAATGTAAGCAGCCTAATCTTACATAATAGGTGGAAATAATGAGACTAATCTCTGGAGAAATTTAATTATTCATATTGAGTATAAAGGAAATGTTTATAATAAGATGAGTCTCACAACAGGTGGGAACATTAAAGGAACAGACAGCTGAAGGGGATTGTGTCATTTTTTACAGTACATATTTCAGTTCTATAGTTGTGCAGATATTTAACTTTCCTGGTAATTAATAGATTTTATTATCCACTTTCCTTATCAGTTAAATAAATCTCTCTTTGAAAATGGAATAACACAAAATTTAGTGGGTTCTGTATCAGAGCATGCCGTATCAGTACTACAGAATGTACATCACATGATGTCCTATTTAGAATTTCTCCTGACCTTCTGGAGAAACCATGCTTGCAAAACATTCTAACAGGTAGTGTGACTTGAACACTTGACCTCCGTATGTGAAGAACACTTGCAAGATCAGTACCTGTTTTCTTATTTTTATGAAGTCCTTCCACACTAGAAGAATTTTTTCAGAGTTTTATTAACATTCAAACATGCCTGCTATACTATGCTGCATCTAACATGGGCTTATTTCAGACTAAGTAAGTAATAAAGCAAAGTCAAATTCAGAGTTTTCAGCCTCACACTGTAGACCATAGCAGAAAGAAATGTTTAAAAATTTAAAATTAATCTTAATACAAACTGCCAATCAAATAATTACAAGTAATTAAATCAAGACAGTAAATCTAAAATATAAATAAGAACAGAAATAAGTGAAAAATTATCATGCTTTCTATTAAAAAAACTCTGAAGATAATTCAAGAGCCCTTTTCTCTAACATACTATTCCCCAGAAAATGCATAGAAATATGTAACAGCCATAAAAAAGCCAATGAGGAGGTATAAACTGAATGCCAGTAAAGAAAACTTCTAAGACATTATTCAGTGTTGATTATTTTTATTATAAGGAAGATAAAATAGCTAGACCTTATCTCTCCTTCACTGAATACACTTCTATGGAAGTGTATGTAGCTGCCAGGAAAATTTCACTCCATGTGATTAATCATACACCATTCAAAAGCAGTTTTCGTTTTATTGTCAAAAGTAGGAAATTTATCAGTAAGTTTAAAAGAAAGGATGTTTCTAAATGGCATTCAGGCATATCTGTCCATGATTTTCACTTGGCAGAAAGCTCTTGTCAAAAAGAATGTGGTGACCCAAATTTACTGACTACCCAAGAACGTGGTTGTTTGGTTCCCTGACTACAGAGAGTACCTGAACCTATTGATGACACTGGAGAGAGGTAAGGTTTCCATCGGCAAGAGGTGTGAGCAAGTAGAAGATCTGCTCTGCCTGGTGACAGGACTCAAAAAGGAGGTGAAGAGCATCAAGGTGTGCGAACAGGAAACAGACTGATGGAGCAACTCCCTACCATACCTGCAAAAAAGGCATCAGGGTGATACAACCCAACTAGTGGCAGACCTTCTGCGTAGTCTCCTTCAGGGGACCAAAAAGATGGGGAGGAATGGAAACAGGTTTCAGCTCAGCATCACAGGAAAATTCCCTCCTTCCTCACTTCAGTTCCCCAGATGCCCTTGCATGATAGGTTTGAGGATTTGAAAATCAAGGGGGAGATAAGTGATGATCCTCAAACCTATTATGCATGGTCCACTCAGGAGGTTGTCTTGGATTGACTCAACACTTCAAGACTGCCTCTGCAGAAAACAGAAAGAAGAATAATTGTTACAGGAGACTCTCTTCTGAGGGGAACAGAGGGCCTGACATGGCAGTCAGACCACACCTGTAGGGAAGTGTGTTGCCAGATCAGGTATATCACTAAAAAACTTCATAATCTGGGTTGACCCTTTGATTATAACTCTTTACCGATAGTTCAGGCTAGCAGCTATGAAGTCACTAAAAGAAGACTGAGAATTATCTAAAGGGACTTCAGGGCACTGAAGAAATTAGTTGATGGATAAGGAATGTAGGTGGTATTTTCCTCTATCCCTCCAATACCAGTGTGGCTACTGAGAGGATCAATAAAATACATAAATATGTGGTTAAGAACCTGCTCATCTTATTTGATCTATTAGCTTCAGTTCCAATTGTATTTTATTATATCATATTCTTCTATTATATCTATTAGGCTTTTTTCTTAAGCTCACTGCCACTGTTTTCCTCACATGGAATCTCCCTACCTTCTCCCTTCCCCCCTTCTCCCTTCCCCAAAGGGAATTATGTGCCTGTACACTAACACATGTAGCATGGGGAACAAACAAGAGGTACAGGTGTGCATGTGCCTACTTGGCTATGATGTCACTGACATCAATGAGACATGGTGGAGTGCCTCTAAAGACTGGAATGTAGAAATATAAAGTATATACTTTAAGAAAGACAGGCAGGGTAGAAGGGGAATAGGAATGGCCTTCTAGATCAATAATTAACTGGAATCCATGGAGGTCCACCTAGTATGAGGAACTCACAGAGAGCTTATAGGTGAGGGTTAAAGACAAGGTAGGTGAAAGAAACATCATAGCAGGGGAATGCTACAGGCTGCCAGATATGGAATGAGTGGATAAGGGCCTCTATAAACAGACAGAAGCAGTTTCACATTCACAAAATGTGGTCCTTTTGGGAGAATTCAACTAAAAAAAATCTGTTGGAAGGACAAACAGAACGGGTTGTCCAGAAAGACTGTGGATGCCCCATCCTTGGAGGCATTCCAAGGTTGGTTGTGGCTCTGGGCAGCCTGGTCTAGTGGTTGTCAACCCTGCCCGCAGCAGGGTGTTTGAAACTAGAAGATCTCTGAGGTCATTTTCAACCCAGGCTATTCCATGATTCTATGATTCTGTAACAACACAGCAGAGCAGCAGCAATTACAGAGGTCCCTGAAATGCACTGGACTACCTGTTCCAAGTGATACAGGAACTCATGAGAAAGTTGAACTCATGAAAGTAACTGGAGACATGGTCACAAAGGGATACTGAGAAAGCTGGGGAGCTCAATGAATTCTTCATCTTGCTCTTCACAGTCAGGAGCACTCACTACACTGCCCAAGCTGCAGAAAGCAAAGGTAAGAACTTGGAGAAGGAAGATGTGCCTGCTGTAAGTGAAGGTCAGCTTTCAGACCATCTGAAGAATGAGAAGATGCACAGGTCCATGGTACCTGACAAGATCCATCCACAGGTTCTGAGGAAAATGGTGGATGAAGTTGCCAAGCCATTATCCATCATATTTGAAAGGTCGTGGCAGCCTGGTGAAGTTCCCACTGATTGGAAAAGGGGAAAGATAATGCCCATTTTCAAGAAGGGAAAGAAAGAAGATCCAGGGGACTACAGCCCAAACCAACTCACCTCTGTGCCTGGCAAGATGATAAAGCCAGTCTTCCTGAAGGCCCTATGGATTTGATGGATGGACCACTTGCAAGATAAGGAGTTGGCTGGATGGTCACACTGCAAGAGCTTTGGTCAGTGGCTCACTGTCCAAGTGGAGACCGTTGATGAGTGGCGTTCCTCAGGGATCAGTGTTGGGGCCAACATTATTCAACACCTTTGCAGGTGACATTGACAGTAGGATTGAGTGCAGCCCAGAAGACCAACCATATCTTGCGCTGATTCTGGTGAAGTGATAGCAGCAGGTCAAGGGAGGTGATTCTGCCCCTCTACTTTGCTCTCACGAGCTTCCACCTGAAGTACTGAATCCAGTTCTGGGACTTTTAACACAAGAAGGACATGGAGCTGTTGGAGCAGGTCCAGAGGAGGGACATTAAGATTAGCAGAGGACTGTAGTACATCCCCCTTGGGGACAGGCTGAGATAGTTGATACAGCAGTGCAACCTGGAGAACAAAAAGCTCCAGGGACCTTATAGAAGCCATCCAGTACCTGAAGGAGACCTGCATGAAAGCCGGGGAGGAAACTTTTATATGGATATGTAGTGACAGGAGAAGCAGAAATAGTTTTAAAGTAGAAGAGGGTAGATTTGGACTAGATATTAGAAAGAAATTCTTCACTATGAGGGTGTTGACACACTGGAGCAGGTTGCCCATAGAGCTTGTGGATGCCCCCTCCCTGGGTGCATTCAACGCCAGGCTGGACAAGTCTTTGAGCAACCTGGTCAAGTGAGAGGTGTCCCTGCCTGTTACAGGGGGTTGGAACTAGTTGATCTTAAATAGTCACAGAATCACAGAATTTTTCAGGTTGGAAAAGACCTAGAAGATCATCTAGTCCAACCATTACCAATACTTCCCAGCTAAACCATATTCCTCAACGCAACATCCGAAAGTTTCTTGAACACTCCCTTGGTCGGTGACTCTATCACCTCGCTGGACAGTGCATTCCAATGCCTGACTACCCTTTCTGACAAGAAATACTTCCTAATGTCCAGTCCTTCCAACCCAAACCATTCTATGATTCTATGACTTTCCTTGGCCATTCTCTTGTTGTTAAGTTATTTCTGAAAACCCCTTTTTGTATGTTTTTACAGTGGTCTCCAGTTAAAATTCTATCTGAGCTTTCACTTTTCTGCTTTTCTCTCTGCATATTATGGAATCATTTTTTTCCTCTTCTCCATGCGTCTGCTGCTTCTTCCAAAGATTGCCAATTAGCAAAGATAGTAATGTTGTTGTTGTTTGTTTTGATTTGTTTTGTTTGTTTGTTTTTTACATCAAGTCTCAGTGAAGTCTCCCTGTTCATCCAGGCTGGTATTTTTCCCCGATGGCTCTTCTTCCAGCACACAGGGATAGCCTTCTGCCCCCTTAAGATTTCCTACTTTAGAAGCATTCAGATTTTCTGGACCAGTTTGCCTTTAAAGACTCTCCTGAGTGACTCCCCCAACCATTGTTCCAAACAGTTCAAATCAGCCCTCTGGAAGTAGTGATTTTATTTCTTCCAGATCTTACTTCAATAAGAATTGAGAACTTTGTCATTTTGTGGTCACTGTGCTGAAAGCAGCTCATGATGACTTCTCACACCAGTCCTTCTCTGTTTGTGAGCAGCAAGTCTAGTCGGCTAATTCCCCTGGTAGGCTCTCTTACCTGTTGTGTCAGGAAGTTATCTTTCACACATTCCAGGAACGTCTTGCTTCCTGTCTTCTGTATTGTATTTCCAGCAGATATCTGTTAAGTTGAAGACCTACCCCCATCATGTCTAGGTCTAGCAATTGTGAGACTTTGGCCAGGTGCTATTAGAATGCTCCACCTGCCTCTTCATTCTGGTTGATAATCTATACCAGAATCCCACCAGGATAATAGCCTTCTTCCTCATCCTTAGGGCAGAAATCATAAAAAATATTTGAAATACAAAACTAGCCTTTCAAGTTGTCAAAAAGAAAGAAAAGAGAAAAAAGAAGGAAAAAAAAAAAAAAAAGTGTTAACATATTTCCAGTGCATAAAATATATACTTAGTACATATGGATTTCTTTTAAGTCATCTTTGCTTTGTGCTGAGAGTTCACCTATGCCTAAATAATAAATAGTACATACAACTGAAGGACATTCTTAGGTATGACTGTGAAATGATAGCACATGAAGTAAACTAGTAGCATCTTTCTCCAGAGTCATAACATCATTTTTATTTTAGGGAAAGACATAAAGTGGATGACAAATCTGGATCTCAGTGTTTAATGTTATTTCTTCAGTTTTTATGTGAAAGAAATAAAGGATATCTTTTTTGATACTTACTTTCTTTGGACCTCTCTGTATATAACCTTTATCATAACATTATCTTATTGAACAGTAATTCTCAGCCAAATGGTTAGTCAATAGTTCTGTTCAACAAAGAATATTAGCAATGCCAAAACATATGTAGGTCTCTCTGAAATTAATGTTTCCAATTTATTTCTATGGAAACTACAACAGACACAAAGAGCAAAATAACACTATTTTATACAGAAACTTCTCAGCTACAAAGCTCTTTTTCAACATAGCCAACATAACCATCACCACTAGTTATGCCTGCATGATGTGTTCATTAAAATCTTCACCACTAGAGGTGACCCAGTGTTTCACAGCAGCTATGATGGTGTAATTGCTAGGAAAACATTCTTGTCACAGTCCATCTTTCTTAAGCCCAAACAGGTGGAAGTCAAAATGTGCCATATCTAGATTATGCCAGGGGTGTGGCAGGACAGTTCAGCCAAGATGAGCAGTTTGCTTACAGACTTCAAACTGGTATGTGACCTAGTGCTATCATGTTGCAAAAGAAGTCTGTCTTCACTATTCATGTGAAGCACCAAAATAAGTTGCCCAGAGAGGTGGTGATGCCCATTCCCTGGATACATTCAAGCTCAGGCTGAATCAAGCTCTGAGCAATCTGATCTAGTTGTTGATGTCCCTGGTCACTGCAGGGAGATAGACTAGATGACTTTTAAAGGTCCCTTTTAACTCAAGTGGTTCTACAGTTATGTGATTCTGTGATTCTCTAATCTGACCCTAGAAGTCTAAGCCTTCAGCTTAGCTAGAGTTTGATGTAGATGTCAGAGTTTATGGTTTGTCAGTGTTCTAGGAAATCCAGAAGGCTTACTCCTTTCCTATCTAAAAAGACATTGCACATCACTTCATCTGCTGAGGGCTGTCTCTTGAACAGGGGAGTGAAGTTGCCACTCCATGGACTGCCAATTTGACTCCAGCTCATAGTGGTTACACCATGTCCTGTCACTGGCAATGATGTGATCCAGGAAACTGTCACCTTCAGACTCCTACTGGTTCAGTATGTCCTCACAAACTTGCATTGTTCTTCCTGTTCTTGTGTATTTGTGGGACAAGCTTGATGCAGACTTTGCGATATTACAGTGTTGTCATCATTTCCTTGTCTTTCTGTCATCACTGCTGAAAGGCACCACCCTTCACTTCACCATACTCACATCCTCTGTTTGGTCTTCATAAGTGTTCAGCAAGCATCAGTGAATGACAATGGGTGCAGTTTTTTCCAAATGGAGGAATTCAGTGACACACTTTTTCTTCATATACACTTCAACATCAAATACCTCTTTCTCAGTCAGTTTCCCTGCTGCCGTATGTTTGTATGGTAACAAAACTGAATGGATTACTGTGAGAAGGTTCGGTCTCTACTGTCATACCACCAGAACTCACCCCTGACATTGTGGAGCAACCTAATAAAACATAAGGCATTACTTCTGGAGCAGTCTTCATACTGTGGTACGTTTACAGGCTGGAGACCCAAGCAGACAGGAACCTTTTGAAATTCAACAAAAGCAACTACATGGTCTCATACCTGGAGAGGAATAACCCCATGCACCAGTATACATGTGTCTCGCACCAATTTAAGAGGGAGGCAAGGTTCTTTTAATATGTTATGCCCGGCATGAGATTAAGAAGAAAAACATTCAAATGTTGATCCAACCAGTTTATTAGAAATAATTGACAGCTGAGGGGATGGGGAAGGGAGAGTGACAAATATCAAAATTAGGGTGATGGGGATGGGAAAGTGGGCGATAGGAAAGGTAGAAAAAGGGCAAGAATTGCATAGAAGCGGGGATAGTCACCTCCTGGATGCAGTAGTGTCCCGTTGCACGTTGTTTCGTTGGTCCGGGGCAAAATAAGCGTAGGGGAGAATAGCAGCAGAGTGGCAGGCCACAAGCAGCAGCAGATCGGGTGCAGCGCAGAGCAGGTGGTGGAAAGAGCAGCGAGGTCTCACGAAGCAGAATCTCGAGCAGCATTTCGAGCAGCAAGTCCAGGAGAGTCCGTTGGCAGCAGTAGGACGATGATGAAGGAATCTGAGGTCAGATACCTAGAAGTTCTTCAGCATGCAGTGTCATAGTTTTGCAATTTTGTAATTTTCCTATCAGTATTCCACATCATAACATCATGTTAAGCATAGATAATTTTGACGAATCTGCTGCTCACAAAAGAAGACTGAATGTCCCAGGGAACACCACGGTCAGTCATATGACAAGGACTCTATATAATCTCACTTCAGTGCTAGACTCGCTCCTCTTGGATCCTGCCAGCCATGGGGGAGTGTGTGGAAACATTCCGGCTGTTTCGCCTAGAGTTACAGTAGGCCTCTCGGTTTCGGGACTCACTCTCTTATTTTACTTGATTCGTTAGCTTTAATTCCAATTATATTGTATTATATTGTGTTATTCTGTATTCCAATATAGTATTCAGTAAATAAGTGTGCCTCCTTAGATCATTGCCACTGTATTTATTTTCCTTTTTCCTTTTTCCCTTTTCCTTTTGGGATAGTGGTCCTGCAGGCCGTCTATACCCCTGTCATGGGTGCAGGTAGATTTTAGCTTAACCCATGACATGCAGGCATCTTCTCCAGCATGCAGGTGTTCACATAGTGAGGCATCTGATGTCAGAAAACCTAAATTCATGGTTTGTCCGTGCTCTTTTTATCCTACTTCCCAGCCTACGTGACATTCCAGGAAGGCTTGGGTCAGAGTTATGTGAGTACCTCAGAGATGGCCATCTTCCTTGAGATAGGCCCACACAAAAAGACCACTGTATCGCCATTCATCTGCAGCTTATCTCTCTCTTGTTGCCCCTGGACTTGTCCATCTGTTACCCTCAGACTATGGATTTCTCATCCCCTGCCCAGGGCTTGCCTGGACTTGTCCATTTCAGCAAACTTTTGAGGCAATAATGTAAAAAGCATGGCCTCTTACAACATGGGAAATGACCAGCTGGAAAATAACTCAGAGGAGAAGGATTCATGTTCTGATGGACAAAATGTCAGTGATGAGCCAGCAGTGTGCCTTTGTGGTCAGGAAGATCAGTGAATATCCTGGGGTGCATTAGAAAAAACACTGCCAGTTGGTTGAGGGAAGTGATTGCCCTCTACTCTGTTCTGGTGAGGCCTCACCTGTAATACTGTGTCCAGTTCTGGGCTCACCACTACAAGGGAGTCATGGAGCTTCTGGATTAAGTCCCATAAAGGACTACTAAAATGATTAAGTAACTGGAGTAACTCTCACAAGGAAAGGCTGAGAAAGCTAGGCCTGTTTGACCTCGAGGAAAGGAAGTTTAGTTGGGTTCTGATCAGTGTATATAAGTAACTGAAAGGTGGGTGTCAGGCAAATGGGGACGGTCTTTTCTCCAGGAGGGACAGTTATGTGATGAGAGGTGACTGATAGGCACAAGCAGAAACACAGGAATATTCAGATGAATATGAGGAAAAACGTCTCTACTCTGAGGGTGTCTGGACACAGGCACAAACTGCCCAGAGGTTAAGGAGTTTCCTTCTCTGGAGATATTTAAGAGCTGCTTGAACACAAGCCTGAATAATATGTTCCATGAGATTATGCTTAGGCAGGAAGCTGAACTGAAGAGGTCCCTTCCAAACTGAATCACTCTGTGATTCTATGACTCCATGATACTAGTCATATCACACAGATTGTAAACATTCTAAAGATCTTGTAATTATTTCTGTTTTACTAATCTCCTGTAATAACTTCAGGCACACTGGATTAAAGACAATTACAACAGAACTATGTCACACTTCACATGAGTAGCACTCAAGTAAACTGAGAAATTTCTTAGTAGTACTCAGTGGGCTCTGAAAATATTGAATTAGACATTTAAACAAGTGGGTTTGTTTGTTTGTTTGTTTGTTTTCTATGTTATGCATATTTTGAACTCTTTAAGAACTAAAATATATAAGATGGACACATGAAATAGGTCTTCATCCTTGCAACAGTAGGAAACTTTATTTTGTTGAAGACACTTCTATTAATTCTAGCAAGCATGGACCAAAATGTAAAGAACAATTTTTATTGTTATTGCTGTTTTTATGATATACACTAGAACTTAATCTCTTTCCAGTAAATCACTGTTCAGTGAGAATAATACATTATGCTCTCCAATAACTGCTCTAAATGTTAATAATTTGGTTATTAAATATGTTATCAGTACTGTTGTTTAAAATTCATCCTGTTTATTGCTGGCTTCCTTGTTTTAAACCCAGTTTATATTTTGTAAACAAAGCTAGGAGAGAACATAATTTCTCTGACAGTGTCCATCCCAGCAGAATATTCACTCCTACTTCTACCTAATAGAAGTACACACACTGATGAAAAAGAAGAGACTGTATTTTTCTTTACCTTCTGGCTTCTCTCTACTCCCATCAACATGCTATCTGATTAAACAGTGAATGAGTTGTACCATGATTAAAATACTACCCAGTAAGTTACGATTTCATATGTTTCTCTTTTCCTTAATGTGATTCTTCATCATTTAACTTCATCTACAAGAAACCCATGGGCATAACTTTAATGTTAAATAAGGCTGAGATAATAAACTGCTGGCATCACTGTTATTATTTTTGATATGTTGGAAGGATAAACAATCCATAAAATTTCATTACAGTTTCTCAAAGGACATTTAGATTTCTGTTTATTTCTGTTGAGTTGGACTACAGATCAGTTAACAGAGTATATTCACGTTCACTTCTGGAAGCATAACATTTTCATTACACTATCAGTAGTGCATTATTGTCACTGATGGCAGATCAAGTGGAAAACAGAATGGAGAAGCTATGAAAGGGTTACAAGGGGACTTATAGCGAAGGAAGTTTTCAGTTCCTCCTGTTGTGTACAATAGCCTGTCATCTTTACTCCAATAATGTTATGTTTTATGGATTGTTAATATCATTTTATTTATTTATCTACCTATATTTATTTATTTATTTTTGTGGATTGATGAAAACATGGCATAATAAGGAATTACACAAAGTGCAAATCATTTTTCTTTTAAGGAAATTAAAACATTTATATATTTAATTTACTCAGAGCATCATCAAATTGCTCACTTGCTTGAACATCTTAAATGCATATGTGCAAATTGTTTATTGCTAATCTTTAGTTCACTCATCATGACTAAAAATCCAATATTATCTTTTTTTTTTTTTTTTTTTTTTTTTCCTGGGGCATGTAAAAATGCTTTTAAGAAGATTTTTTTTGTTGTTGTTGTTCTTTTATGTACTAGGACATTGATTTGTTAATTAATTTTCAGAAATGTACACTTTATCAGAGATCACTTTGTTTGTTTGTTTGTTTGTTTCATTTTATCACTTAATAGACAGAATCCTTAAAAACAATTTTCTCCAAAAAAATATTTCAGGAAATGCATTATTTTGGAAACTAGTACAAAGGTGGCTCAAATTCTGTGGTTTTAGTACAGAAAATATTGCAATGTAGATACATTTGAATTTCTTTTTGTACAGCTTTGGGATTGAATAAAAAGAATCAAGAATATGTAGTGCTCTCTATATAGAAGGTGATTACACTGAGTAATTTGTACAATGTTCCATGTTTCTTCAAGGAGCTTACAATCAAGTCTGTAACAAAATTTCATCTAAGTCTTAGAAGAGATCATTTTTTTTAATCCTTCCTGTAACTCCAATGATTTAGCTGGGAAGTTGAAAACATAATAATACGTGACCTTGTGTCTGATGGTAATTTGAGACATTATAAAAGGGATGTGATGCATCTGCTTCAACAGATTTTCATGTTTTGTGAAGCATCATTCATAAGATTTCTGCAGCTCCTTATTTTTCTGTATGTGTTTAAGATTCTCGTAACTTCATTCACAAGGCAAAATTAGTCATACTTTAATAATAATAGAGAGAGATATAGAAAACAACTTCTGAAAGACGTATGGGTCCAAAATTGGCATTTATTTTAATAATACCAGCCCAACATACAGGCACTGAAAATTCAGTCCCAATATTTCTTTCTGCTTGTAACTTCGTTTTTTCTCACTTCATAGAATCATAGAATGGACTGAGTTGAAAAGGACCTCAAAGATGATAGAGTTTCAACCTCCCTGATATGTGCAGGGTCACCAACTGCTTCACCAGGCTTCCCAGAGCCACATCCATGTGGCCTTGAATGCCTCCAGGGATGGGGCATCCACAACCTCTCTGGGCAGCCTGCTCCAGTGTGTTACCATCCTCTGAGCGGAAAAGTTTTCAAAAAATGTTTTCTATTTTCAAATATTTTCTGACTATTTTCTTTAAAACATATTGGAAAAAAAATTGCCTAAATTATTTTAGGCAATTATTTTAGGCACTTATTTTAGGCATCTTATGATGTTCAGCATAACCTTCAGGTAGCAACTGCATTATCCTAGAGGACAGGGAACAGCTATATGTAACTGATAGTGTAGTGTAGTCTGGAATAGAAACAGAAGACTGTAGTAGGAAAATAAATAAATAAATAAAAGCACAAGGAAAATATGTCAATATATGTCAATATGTCTAAATATGTCTAGGGAATTAATCCACTTTTTTTTTTTTTTTGTTTGTTTGTTTGTTTTTTAATCCAGTATAATTTCATTTTTGAGGGTTTAAAAAGAAAAAAAAAAAGAAAAAAAGAAAAAAGGAAAAGGAAAAGGAAAGAAATAAGAGTAAGTGAGACTGTAAGAGGTTGCCTTTGCTTAACTGAAAATAAAGTAGGATCTATCAAAGTTGTTTCAGTCTGAGAAGATGATAATGTCTGGCTTTGATCAAATTCAACAACATATCCATAAATTTTAGATATCATTCTACAGGTCTTTTTTAAGCTGATAATACCATATTAACATTCAAATAGCACTTAGTTCAGCAAGAAGCTGAAACTTCATGGTAGTGAAAACCCTGCAGAATAGAGATTTTTTTCTTATCCTTAAAGAATATAACATAGAATAGTTATGTTTTTATCTGTAAAGAGTTTTCATTTGAAAGCTATTTGTAATAGAACACAAGCCTCAGACCTATAGCTAACTAATACACTGGATCACATATGATCTCCTTGCATTGCCCTACTAGATGAGGAATGATTTTTCACCATACAAAGTAGAAAAAACTGTAAATTTGAACAGTTCTACCTCTTCACTATTCAGCATCAAAGCTGAAACTGCTGTGTTCTCCACCAGCCATCATGTTCATGCACACAAACTCAGCCTATGAAATACATCTCATTGCTGTAAAAAGGGTTTTGAAGATAAATAAATCTTCAATATTTCAGAATAAATCTTAAACCTTACATATTTTAAACTTAAATTGATTTTATACTCCAGGTAAGAATAGCTTGCATTATTTATTTATTAATTAATGACACAACATCCTGAATATACAATTGTAACATAACACATTTTCTATAACCACTTTGATATTGATAGTTGGTATTTGATATTGATACTCTTAAATGTGGAATGTGTCTGTGAGCATGGGTAATGCACACTGAGTCTAAACACAGCTCATTTAAGAGATATAATGCATTACAGTGGAAAACATTTATTTGAAATGATGTATTTAGCGTAATTCATAAAAAAAAAATAAAAAATCAGATAATGGGCAATGAGGGTGTGGAACAAGAGTATAGAACTACTAAAGAAATGGTTTACCTCTTACATCTGAAGAGACTTTGAATGAAAGCTGGTCAAGCACTGGTTAATCTGTAAGTTCTTTATGTAATAAAATGGATACTCCAGAGATGACAAAAAGAAAGCTTAGCTGATAAATCTTTTGAAGCTTCCGATGGTAGGGAGTGAATCCCTGACCTTGACCAACAATGGATGAAAAGATGGAAGGTGGCATAAAAGAGAAGGCACTTTTAATTATTTTATGATTTACTTTAATCTAAATCAAACTTTAATTTGTTGTTATAGATTAAAGGTGGCTGCGCAAACAAATATAATGAATTCAAGGTGTTTCACAAAAGCTTAACCTGGATTTATTGTTGACATGTGTTTTATTCCTCTCTCTGGCCTCGGCAAGGCTTTTTCTTTTCATATTTTTCTTTCCTTCCCAGAGAAATAAGTGATTTAGGACAAATTAATGAGAAATAAATAAAAACGAAGCAAACCCTAACTTGACTAGAAGGTTTGTATTTGTGGGGCTATTCTGGAATAATGCTACAAGCAGCTGTGTCTTATTCAACTTTATTTACTTATTTTTCTAAATGAGCAAAGAGAAAAACTGTTCTCTACCATAACTCTCATTCAGTCCTAAACTAGAATAACCTTCCTATTAATATTATACTAAAGCTCAGGAAATGATGTCATAGGCCACATATTAGTGCCAAAATACATATGAAGTCAGTTGATTCTATTTATTAAGACCATACAAGGTCTCTGACCCCCTCACAGTGAGCAAACGTTAGGCCAGCTGGCTTACAGATATTCTTTTATACTAAATCTGCACACTCGTATCTGTTAGCAACTTTTCATTTCATCACAGCAAAAGGAGTACCAGGACTGCAGCAGTGGTTTATATGGTTATATTTAGACTGCATGACTGGCCAGTAGAAGTACATACTGTGTCATTTTCATGTGTTCATTAGTAGTGGCTGATAACAACCATACTGCTTCTTTCAGGTAGATAAATCATATTAAACTGGGAACCTGGAAATGATCAGATTAGTTAGCTCCGAACACACATCTCACTCTACAGAACAGAAATATTTAGCTTGGCAAGAATTTATCACTGGAAAACTGAGTGTGAAAGCATTTAAGAAAGCATTTTCAAAAGTTTGTATAGGCACAAATCCCTTTTTGAGATGCAAGTATGGGTTAGAGGTGTTACAGATTTTCAAAGAGATTATCTGAATCTGTAATGGAATGGTGCAAAGTAACTTTGTTTAGTAGACAGAATCCATATTTCCTGAGCCCATCAGGCTCTGCAAACTGCAAACAAATACAATCTGTTTATTTTATGAATAGACTGGCTGTTCAAAAGCTCCAGATCCCAAAGTAGACCTAATTCAAAACATTTTGTCACCATTCACATTCCTCCACTAATTCACCAAGGCTACATAAAAAGGCATAGTGTTCCATATTGGGATTGAGTACATACTTCATAGTTACAGTTATGTACTCCCTTTTTATATTGGGTGTATGAGGGTTCTAGTAACTGGTCACTGCAGGTCTGGAAGAAGGCAGTGAATTGTTCTGTGCTTGTCCTGGTTGGTATCCAAAGACTGAAATGGAACAAAACAACTCGTTCCATGTTGGAACTTCTGCCCATCAGCGGAGCTTATAGTGCCTATACTCAAACATATACAAGTTAAGAACAGTAGCCTTAAGGGGCAGGAGGAAGCTGGTAACATCACTTTGATGTTTTGTAGTGTTGACTGTCCCTTCAGCCTCTTTTAAGTCAGATGTCCTAATTCTATTCCCACTCAGCTTCCTGGTCCTTTCACTGCAAATTGCCTTGGCTCTTTACAATAATGCTTAGCAGGCAACTATAAACTTCGGTTTATTATCAACATAGCATCATATTAGACACTCAGAAGAAAATAATTCCATCCCAGATGAAACTAAGACAAATGCAAATTCTATTTGGAGGCCAGTAACAATGTAGAACAGAGTTCAGTGCTGGTCTACAGTAATCTTCATTAGTGATCTGGATGATGGAGTAGAGTGCAACCTCATCAAATTCGCAGATTACACAAACTGGAGAGAGAAGCTGGCTCACCTCACCAGAGTGCTATGGTGCCATTCAGAGGGATCTCAACAGTCTAAAGTGGTGGGCTACTCATGATGTTCGACAAAGAGAACTGCAGAGCCATGCAAGTACCAGGTACAAGCATATGCTACAGGACACTCAGGTGGAAAGGAGCTTTGCAGAAAATGATGTAGGATCCTGGTGGAGATCAAGCTGAATACAAGTCAATCTTACAAGTGGGCCATCCATCAAGTCCAAAGGGCCTTCAGGAAGACTGGTTCTATCATCTTGCTAGGCACACAGGTGAGTTGGTTTGTGCTGTAGTCCCCTGGATCTTCTTTCTTTACTTTCTTGAAAATGGGCATTATCTTTCCCCTTTTCCAATCAGTGGGAATTTCACCAGGCTGCCACGACCTTTCAAATATGATGGATAATGGCTTGGCAACTTCATCCACCATTTTCCTCAGAACCTGTGGATGAATCTTGTCAGGTACCATGGACCTGTGCATCTTCTCATTCTTTAGATGGTCTGAAAGCTGACCTTCACTTACAGCAGGCTCATCTTCCTTCTCCAAGTTCTTACCTTTGCTTTCTGCAGCTTGGGCAGTGTAGTGAGTGCTCCTGACTGTGAAGAATGAGATGAAGAATTCATTGAGCACCCCAGCTTTCTCCATATCCCTTTGTGACTATGTCTTCAGTTTCTTTCTGGTGTGGGTCCTCATCCTCCCTGACCTTCTTATTATCACTGATATACTTGTAGAATTTCTTTTTGTTCCCTTTTATGTCCCTGGATAGATTAATTCAATCTGGGTTCTGGCTTTCCTAACCTGATCCCTGTTTGCTTGTACAACTTCTTTATAGTCATCATAGTATCACAGTATCGTGCGAGTTGGGAGGGACCTTAAATATCATCGAGTCCAACTCCCAGGATTCAACCTTCTGTGTAGCAGAGCAGCACTTCTACCACTTGCTCCACAGGGGGGATTCAAACCCGGGCCTCCAGTGTTGCAAGCAGCAGTTCTACCACCGTGCACCACCTGCTTCCAGTCCTGATAGAATTTCTTTTCATGCCTACATGAGTTCAGGAACAACCTCTTGATCCACAGAGGCCACCTGGCATTCTTGCTTGCTTTCCTTTCTCTCAGGATGCATTGCTCCTGAGTTTGGAGTATATGGTCCTTGAATACTGACCAGCTTTCTTGGGCCTTTCTTTCCTCCATGGCTTTCTTTGACATTTATTGAGTTCAGTTTGAGCATAATCACTAATGATGGGGAAACATCTGAGGAGTACAGTGCCATCTTTTTTTTTTTTTTTTTTTTTTTTTTTCTGTCTTTAATGTTCAGATCAGTTATCCTCAGTGTTCTTATTCTCCAGAGCTGGAGGACTGGCATGAGGAGTAGTATAAACCCTTGCCACATAATTCAGGAAGAAAATGTTAGCAACCTGTTATTCAAACTGTATTATCAAAAGTGTACAGAACATGATGGGATTTATAAAAGACAGCTTCTCCCTGACCAACCTCATGTCCTTCTATGACCAGATGACACACCTAGAGGATTAGGGAAAAGATGTTAATGTAGACTACCTTGGCTTTAGTAATGCCTTTGACTGTCTCACCCAGTGTTCTCCTGGGAAAGCTCGCAGGTCATGGTTTGGACAGGTATATTCTCTGCTGGGTAAAGAACAGGTATATTCTTTGCTGGAAGACTGGGCCTAGAGTGTTGTCGTGAGTTATATCCAGCTGGTGACTGGTCACTAGTAGCGTTCCACAGGGGTCAGTATCAGGACCACTTTTGTTTAGTATCTCTGTTGAAGATCTGGATGAGGAGATTGTGCGTGCCCTCAGTAATAAATTTGCAGATAACACCAACTGGGAGAAAGCACTGACTTGTCTTAGGGCAGGAAGGCCCTGCAGTGGGATATAGACAGATTGTATCAATGGACTGAGGCCAATTCTACAAGGTTGAATAAGATTGAGTGTTGGGTTCTGCACTTCTGTCATGCTAATGCCATGCAACAATACAAGCTTGGAACAGTGGCTAGAAAGCTGCGTGACAGAAAAGGAACTGGGGATGCTAGTCAGTGGTCAGCTGAACATGAACCAGCAGTGTGCTCAGGTGGCCAAGAAGGTCAATGGCATCCTGGCTTGTATCAGAAATGATGTAGTTAGCAGGACTAGGGAAGTGACTGTCACTTATACATAGTACTTGTGAACTCATATCTTTATTGCTGTGCTCAGTTTTGAGCCCTTCTCTACAGAAAAGACATTGATATTATCCCTCTTGTCCAAATAAGAACAATGAAACTGGTGAAGGATCTGTAGAATCTTGTAGTTACAGAATCACAGAATCACAGGATGACCCGGGTTGGAAGGGACCTCAAGGATCATGTAGTTCCAACCCCCCTGCCTAGCAGGGCCACCAAACATATGCCTTTACTAGATCAGGTTGCCCAGAGCCCTGTCCAACCTGGTCTTGAACTCCTCCAAGGACAGGGCATCCACAACCTCCCTGGGCATAGTCCTAGAAGGAGCTGCTGAAGAACTGAGATCTTTAGTCTTGAAAAGATGAAGCTCAGGGAAGACCTTATCATTCTCTATAAATATGTGAAGTAAGGGCTGCCTTTTCTCCCAGTTAACTTGAGACAGGACTACAGGGAATAGGCTCATGTTATTCCAGGGGAGGTTCAGGTTGGATATTAAGATAAAATTCCCCAAAAGAATGATCAGGCACTGGAACAGGCTGCACAAGGAAGTGGTTGAATTACCATCTCTGGAGTTATTCAAGAAACACGTAGATGGGGAACCAAGAAAAGTGATGTAGTGAATGATATTGGTAGTAAGTGGGTGATTAAACTGGATGATCTCAGAAGTCTTTTTCCAACCTAAATGATTCTTTAATAATATAATCTGAATTTTTGGAAAATGATACCAAGGAAAGAATGGAGGTTAAGGAATGGCAATCACGTTGCACACTTCAGAACAGTAAAGGTAATTATGTTTCCATAGATAAGAAGACTGATCATTATAAGACTCTTGTATAGTGTTGAACTATACAGTTTAAATATTCTATAAACTATCTTCCAATTTAAAAAAAAAAAATAAATAAATAAAAATAATGTCACAGTTTAAAACCATTCCCCCTCGTCCTACCACTATCAACTCATGTAAACAGTCATTCCCTTCCTGTTTATATGCTCCCTTCAAGTACTGGAAGGCTGCAATGCAGTCTCCCTAGGGCCTTCTATTTTCCAAGCTAAACAAGCCAAGTTCACTCAACCTTTCTTCACAGGAGAAGTGCTCCAACCCTCTGATTATCTTAGTGGCCCTCCTCTGGATCTGTTCCAAGAGCTCCATGTCTTTCTTGAGCTGGGTGTCCCAGGCCCGTATGCAATACTTCAGATGGGACCTCACAAGAGATGAGTAGAGGGGGACAATCACCTCCCTCTCCCTGCTGGCCACCCCTTTTTTAATACAGCCGAGGACATAGTTAGCCTTTTGAGCTGCAAGCACATAGTGCTCAGTCATGTCCAGCTTAATTAGTCCTAATACTCTTGTCGATACATACCTAGCCATATCTATGCAGATCTATATCTATTCTATTTCTGTATCTATTTCTGTATTTACCATCTTTATCTAATCTATATCATTTGTATCTATATCTGACTGTAACTTTGTAGATATAGACACAGGCATAACAATATATGCAGCTGCAAAATGCTCTTAATTATCCCATTCTCACACTGTGATAGGCTGGAAACATAAAATGTGTTAAATTCCACAGTGCTGGTGCAAATAGTAGAGCGTATCTACCACTGAAACTTTTTGCATGCTACCAAGGAAAGTTTGTCCTCCTGACTTCATTCGTACTATTTCTGGCGTTGTAGTTCATGACCACATGTACCATACAAGCAATCTCACAGCTACAGAAGAACAAAGTATCCTCCAGGTCTGATCCCAAAATTTATGAGATGTTTCAGCCTGGCTGTTTAAAACAGTCAGACATCTTATACTGTAAATAGGTAAGATAAGAGGGAAACCAAAGAACCCACGGAGCTCTTTTGTGTGGCAGTTGGCTTCATAACAGGGTGTCTCCTCATGTAGAGATGCTTTTTGAGGTTATGTCTGCTGCAGAGATCCCTTATACCTTGATATCAAGAGACTTCTTGCTGATGCAGATCCTTGGTAAGTGACTAACAGTGGGTTGAGCCTTGCAAGTCTCAGTTAGATTGTATCTTAGATAGACTGTGAGCATACAGTATAAACTGTTGATCAAGTCTGAGACTATGAGTGGATTAATTCACACCTATGGTACTCTGAGAAATTTAGTAAAAAAAATGGATTCATTCCAAACCTCATGACTCAGCAGGAGGCTCTCCTTGTGAAGTGTCCTCTATGCAGTAATAAATAAGTGTATCTTGTCATCTTGAATCTTGTTAAGTATTAGTCTTGCTTACAATCAAGTTTTTAGAAGAATTATTTGATATTAACAAACATATTCTTTCTTCTCTCTTATGAGCAAAGTGTGTAATTCCATCCATGGCACATACAACTGCTCACTCACTTGTTCCAAGATGTATGGGAGATAGAATGAATAAAGTACATGAACTTATGGATTCAGGAAAGGACAGCTTACAAGGTAAAGAAAAGCTGCATGCATGTCCTTGGCAAACATATATTAACCCTACTTCAGGTGAAACACATGCCTTTTCAAACATCATCATCTACACATAAGAATTATTAGACTATATTATTTTCCAATAAATTGATCTGGTTCTCTCTATTAGAAAAATATTAGTTCTTTATACAGATATAAGCCCCAGTGGATAACAACTGAGTGCCCTCAAAACCTTCACACTCTTTTATTGGGTAAGATTTGTTAAGTGAAGTCATGTATGCTTTTGGCTTTGTTTTGTTTTGTTTTGTTTTGCTTTTAATTATTATTTTATTTTTTTTCCTCCTGCAAAAAATATTAGGTACTGTATTATAATTATCCAGTAAGAATCTTTATGCAAGGGATTTATTCTCCAGGCCAAAATGATGACTAGATGATGGTGGATGATGATAACCCTCAAAGAAACTGAATCAGAAGCTACAGAAATGGCCCGTTAACACTCTTGATCCATTCCATCTCTGTTCTCTCTCAAATGGTTTGCAGACTGTATATAAAAATGCTTCCAGTCATGTTTCCTTCCCTGTGGGAGTTCCTAAGTTGCTGTTTATTAACATGGAATATCATACAGTCTCATAAGTGTTTTCCATCCAAATTTATCCTCATGGCTTCACATTTTTTATCAAGATGATATATTTTAAAAATCAGATGTTTAATAGAGGAAAGGAGGATGGAGGCCTAGAAAATCTCAACCCAACATTTCTTAGTTAATCTAATACCTTTGAAGATGGCAGATCTAGTCTGGAGAAATTCCCCTGGCTGCAGCTTAAAATTTGGTTTGGCTGGATGACAGTAGTTGTAATAGTAGCCACAAGAAATCTGTGCTTGAATATTAATTTCATTGTGAAAGCTAAGTCATCAAGAAAGCCCTTCAAAGAGTGAACAAAAGGGTGGTTATGTGACCACTGACAAGAAAAGACAAATGCAGTTAACATAATAGAAAAAAATCAAAGCTATGTTCAGAAGTGATGTCAGTTTGAAGACCTGCAGACACTCCCATGAAACTGTAGTTGATGAAACTTGTGAAAGGTAGAGATGAACAAAGGTCATCACATCCTATCAACTTAGTAAGGTAAAATTCAAGGCCAGATTCATTCTACACATCTGACTTCACTTCATTATTATACAACTTGTCACTATAAATTCTCCCAGTATCAATAATTTGCTTTCAATCTCTGACTAATATCTAAGTACTGGAAGTAGAATTATTAATTTTGAACATAAAATTATATTTAATAATAATAAATCAAATAATCATAAAATTAAAGACTTTGGAAGAGGCTCCTAAACACCATATTTTCCAGTCTCCCTTCTCAAGTAGTGGTTTTACTCTAGCAGGGAGCTCAGCATCACACAGCTACTTGCTCTCTCCCCCAGTCATTTAGAGCAGAGAATGTGAGAGGCAAAAGAAAAAGAACTTGTGAGTTGAGTTAAGAAAGGTTTAGTAGATAAATAAAGAACTTTGCATGAAAGCAAAGCAAAGTAAGAAAATTATTTAAATTTTTTTCCATCAGCAGACAGATGTTCACCCACTTCCGGGAAATTACCTAATTGAAAGAAAAAGAAAGCAGGAATACCACTGACCTGCATTGATAAGAATTTACTATGACTTCATAGTTCAAAATACATGATCCCATTTGTAGAAACTTATGGACTGTCTAACAGATTCTGTTATCTGGAAACACATCATAAAAGAATGACATCAGAAAAGCCATCATAGAATGACTAATGTTCATCACAGAGTAATGAAAAGGCAGATTTGACCTTAAAATGTTTCAGGGAAAGTCTCTGCAGAAGACAGTAGTACTGTTTGCTCATAATGCACTTATGAAGTTTCTTCTGGAATACATGTTTCTAAGTCACATCTATTCAGGAAACTCAGAGGCAGATATAACTGAAGACATTATAATGTGAATATTAAAAAAGAACATATAATCTGGTTTTGCTAAGAACAGCCAGAGATATAAATAGATATTTTAAAATCTACTTAAAATAGCAAAAATATTTGGCTAAGAATAAACTGGTATGGATTGGCTGTGAACAAATTTAGGACAGACATTTCCAGTCATTGGAATTATGGAGTTCAGACATGGATTTTCTGTGGGAAGACCAGAGTAAAAAATCTGTCTTGTATGAAGAAAGATCACGATTTCTGTACTGGAAGGAATATACAGTACAATTATTCATGGAAAGGAAACCTGAATTGTGAATCATAGAAGTTCCAAGGTTGGAAAAGACCTACAAGATCATCCAGTCCAACTGTCCACCAATCACCAATAGCTCTCGCTAGAGCATGTCCCTCAACACATCTAAATGTTCCTTGAACACATCCAGGGTCAGTGACTCCACCACTTCCATGGGCAGCCCATTCCAGCGCCTTACCACTCTTTAAGAAGAGTACTGTTTCCTAATGCCCAACCCAAATCTCCCCTGGTGCAACTTGATTCCATTCCCTCTCATCCTTTAGTTAGCTACACAAGAGAAGAGACTAACTCCCAGCTCACTACAGTCTCTCTTCAACTAGTTATAGAGAACAGTCAGAGGTCACCCCTGAACATCTTCTTCTCCAGACTGAACAATCCCATCTCAGCCGCTCCTCATAAGGCCTGTGCTCCAGACCCCTCACCAGCTCTGTTGCCCTTCTTTGAGGGCCTCAGTGTCCTTCTTGAAGTGAGGGGCTCAAAACTGAACACAGTACTTGAGGAGTGGCTTCACCATTGCTGAATACAAAGGCAAAATTACTTCCCTGTTCCTGATGGCAACACTGTTTCTGTCACAAATCAGAATGCCACTGGCCGTCTTGGCCACATGGGCACACTGTGGGGTCATGTTCAGCCAAGTATTAATACCTCAAGGCCTGTTTCTTCTACAGAGTCTTCCAGCCACTCTGTCCCAGGCGTGTAGCATCGCCTGGGGTTATTGAAGACAAAGTGCAGGACCTGGCAATTTAGTATGCCAGTAAGCTAGAAGTTTACTTTAAATCACAGCTTTCTTGTCTGAAGTATGACACAAATTTAAAGCATCCTATTATTGTAAAGCTGTCTTCTGATGTCACCTTTATTTCCAAACTTCCCCAATTGCTTCTGCAGCATTATAATAGGTTATTTTGCCTGTAAATTAGATTCAAAATGACTCAAAAAATTGTCGATTCTTGAAATGCTTATGAAGGACTTTGCTGAATTAAAAAATATCACTGTTTTACCATTAAAATTCAGAATCAAGTGACACTTCACACTTTATTCTGTTAATTTTCACAGAATCATGCTGTTATATTTAAATGCACAGAACAGAGAATTATGCACATTCTGCAGAAACAAGTATGAGACATCTTAACCAGTTCTAATTGTCTGTGATTATCTTTTGCACTTTAATTTTGTTAACATGATATATTGGAATAATTGGTGCTGTCATGGATAATCTATATACTCTTCTTCTAAAAAAAACTTATTGATATATCCATCATTCTTCTAAAATCATCATGAACATGGTAAAACAGTGTTTCATTAACATATTTGCTAAATAAAATAACATTAACCAGAGAGTTTGCATATTTCTCAGCTCTTAAAATATCTAATCAGGAGAACTACTAATACATTTTGGCACTAAAGTTATAAATTATGCATAACACAGAATAATATTAAAGCATTAACATAATTTAACAATACCAATCTCTCAGTTTCTAAGTCAAATAGATAAAAGTGCTATATCTGAATGTCTTGATTTGATTCCCCTGTTTTCATGTTTACCATTCCCAGCAATAAGAATGTAACTTTGCTAATATGCATTTTGTCATCTATTATACAGTACAGATAGCCTAAGACTGGCTGTTTAAGATAGATAATTTCATTCTGATCTTTTTGTTCGTTTTGAAATACATGTAAAAACTTCAAATAGTTTAGCAAACATTCACAATAAGAATAGATAACGTATCCACATAAGATTATAACAATCCTAGCAGTTTTGAAATGTCAGTTGATTTATTTTTTTTTTTAATATTTATTTTTTCCCACTTCAGGTTTCAAGCCAATATTACAGAAAATGATGTAAACTTAGTGGCCTACTTGTAGAATTGGAAAGATAGAATTTGCATTAACATAAGAAATTCTGAATATTCTTCTGTTCTGTATTATTTACATATTTTGTGGTATGGTCTCACTTATTCATTAGTCACAAATACAGCACTTCTGTTGCTTATGTAGACAAAGTAAGTGTGCTCAGTGTAGGCCTAAGTGATCTCTCAGGGTGTCTAATATCACCTTATGGTGCTATGCTTTTAGACAGAGAACCAGAGCAACTGTTATACTGGAAACAATACAACACAACAATAAAACAATCAAACAAATCTTCCCCTTTTTAAAAATGATAATTAAATAATTTTACTGAAAAATTCCTTGCTACTGCATGATTGCTTATAATTTTGATGTTACACGATGGCAGTGTTCTGTTTTGTTGTATGAAGCATATAAAATAAAGCAACAATGTCCAAACTAATCTAAATAAAACTCACCTGATTAAATGTGACTTACTATCATTACTATCATTTTCATATCCTTCTACTCTTATTTTCATTTTAAATGAAGGTGAAAACAAAGAGAAAGCCTAAAATGTTCATAACACTATTACATCATTTTGGCTTGTTTTTAACATATCCTAAAAGAAAAAAAAAAAAAAAAAAAAAAAAGTTAGAAGACATCCATTTATATCAAGATTTTCCTAGAAACAGCAAATGAAATCATGAACCATATACATCCAGACTATGTACTTGCACTATGTACTAGCAACTCTGATTTTCATAATCACAGAGAACACTCAGTTTGCCCCCACTGAAGAGTGTAAATTTCAACTTTGCTCCTGCTTGCAGCTCTCCCAGGCACATAAATAGCCTCTTAAGATTCTATCTATAAAAATAATTAAATATTCTTCTGTGGGAATGTAAATAAAACATATTATTTTGCATAACTAAGGGTACTCTCACCAGAAGTACTTTTACAAAATAAGTTTGTGTTCTTGCTCTAAAGCACTTCAGTACTTTTCATTTAAAACTTATTTATGTATTTATTTATTTATTTTTAATTTAAGACCGAAAATAAAATAAAATAAAATAAAATAAAATAAAATAAAATAAAATAAAATAAAATAAAATAAAATAAAATAAAATAAAATCTAGGAGAATGTCCACATCAGTATGTAACAGTCTTGCTCCTTCCTAAAATTGCTTTATGTCAAGTTCACAACTTTTATATCATTAACAACATGATGGGCTAGATTTTGCAGAACAGCTAAAGGCCTTTGCTATGACTCAGAAGATGGGTATGAATTTCTTCAGGCAGAAGAGGGCACTGGACACAAACCTTATTTGTTGGACAAGTAGTGTAACTCTTGTTATATTATACAGTGTAGGAAACACTAGGAGTAAGTATGACCACAGAAAATTTTAAGAATCTCCTGTTCCATTTCCTTTAATGGAACTGTAGTTCTTTTAAACTGAGTACTTTTAAATAAATGGAAATGATTCTCAGGTTCAAAATTTAAGTGTTGAGAATTCAAACAAATATATATTAAACAGTTCAGAAAGTACTTGATTCTCTACACACAGAAAAGATCAGTGAAGATGAGGGTGTAGACATGTATTTAAGGGGTATAACACAATTAAACATGAAAAGATCCATGGAAGCAGAGAAACATTATTTAATTCTATAATTTTCAAACTTCTGACTACTTTGCTTTAATATTTTTTTTCTTAAGTTTTAATGAATAAATCTAACTAAATATATTATATATAATATATTATTAGATTTCTGAGCCTTCTGGGAAAAACAAAAAACAAATAAACAAATCCATCTAAATAAATCAAGGTCATAAAACAAAATAATAATATATATGTATACATATATATATATATATAAATAAATGAAAATCAATAAGATATAGGATTTATTTTATAATTTCCCTTTTGTTATTAAGCTGCATATAGAAATGCTTTCAAAACCTTTTAATTCAGCATTATATCAGGACTCTAATCGGCATTTCAGAATAGCTCCTTAAGACTACAAAAGCAAATTGTATTTTACTCCTAAAACTGTTATTTGCATAGCAGGTAATAAATAGCAACCTTGAAACCCAACTGTTATGCTAAGAATTCCAATAAAGTACAGAAAGATAAGTTATTTCCTAAGTTATAGTTTAAATGTTTTAAAGACAAAGATGTGCAACCACAATATTGCCAAGAAATGCTGTCTGTGCAGCTGGACTGATCCAAACTGACATCAGTAGAAGAAGAGTCCAACATAATCTTTCAAAAAACTAGACAATCCTGGCAATAACAGTAAAAATATGACTTGATATACTAGTTCTGATGTAAAACTGGCAGGAAATCTTTTCAACATTTTTAAAGTCATTATCAGCTGAAAGGAATCCAAGTGATGATATGCAAAAAAAGAGAGCACCTGATTTTCATTGGTGAACACATATTGCTAAATATATGAGTTCCTTGTTTAAGACACTTGCATGTGCTTCTATAATAGATGTCTGTTTAAGTAGTGACTGGGAAAATAAAGTAATGAATAATCAGGTCAGCACAGCTACATAAAAAAGATACTTTCATGCTAAGCATGTATTAAAAGGATAATTTTTTTTTGCTATTTCCATCATTGTCAAAAATAGCTGTTTCTGAAAGGCTTCCTTCCTCACTTCAGCTGCCCCTCCTACTATACAGCAAAGCTTTATTTATAAATACTAAAATGATTTGACAGAACAAAAAACAAACAAAAAAAAACTCCTCTGCACAACTGAACTCATTCACTCTGAATATTTTGGCTACAAAATTCAAAAATGGATGAAGGGTGATAAAAAGAATAATAATATTAATAATAATTTAATTATACCTTAAAATATTAGCTGAATTTCAATAAATAAACCTATTGTTGAGTGGAAAACACATACCATTTAAAAAAAAAAAAAAAAGTGGCTTTGTATTTGTCAATTTATTAGTTTTCAGTGAAGTTACCACAAAAATAACAAAGAAGTGATTTATGAAAATTCAAAATAAAAATTCAGACTATTAAAATATCTGCGTGAACCAGAACATGATACAGAAGTATGCATCTGTAGCCCAGAATGCCGACAGTATTCTGGGCTGCATCAAAAGAGGGGTGGCCATCAGGGAGAGGGAGATGATTGTCTCCCTCCACTCTGCTCTTGTGAGGCTTCACCTGGAGTACTGTGTCTAGGTCTGGGACTCCCTACATAGGAAAGATAATAGACCTTTTAGAGAGAATCCAGAAGAGGACCGCAAAAATTATAGATGAATGCAAGCTGAAGGAGCTTGGCTTGTTCAGTGTGGAAAAGAGAAGGCTCAGGGAAGATATCATTGAAACCTTCCATTATTTAAAAAAGAAATAAAGAGCTGGGAAACCAGCTTTTTACATGGGTAGATAGTGATAGGACGTGGGAGAATGGTCAGGAGGAATTTTTTCACATAAGGAGTGGTGAGGCACTGGTACAGGCTACCCAGAGCTGTTGTGGATGCCCCATCCTTGGAGGTGTTCAAGGAAAAGGTGGAAGGGGCCCTGAGCAGCCTCATCTAGAGCTTGAACTAGCTGTTGGTATCCCTGCCCATGACAGTGGTTTGGAAGAAGGTGATCTTTGGGATCCCTTAAAAATCAAGTCATTCTATGATTCTCTGATTCTATGATCTTGTATTATGCTTACTTAGTCAAAAGTCATAATCTACTTATCTGTAACTTAAATCATCCTTTAGGTATTAAGCCTCCTTATGTTACTTATGATAATACCCTCTAGACTAAATAAGAACAGTGTTTTCATAATTAAATCTTGCTCTAATTCTTCTCTCTCTTTCTCTCTCTCTCTCTCTCTCTCTCTCTCACACACACACACACACACACAAAAAAAAAAAAAAAAAAAAAAAAAAAAAAGTTCTAATTTTCTAATTTGTTTTAACTAGGCTTACTTAAATTATATTCATCATTTCAATTGAAGAAATATTATAGTTTTATAAACATTAATTATACTGGGTCTAACATTATTTTCTACATCTCTACATCACTCTTTTTGTGTGCTAATTCTGTTTGATACATAATCATCTTGCCAGTTCTAGTTCTCAAAATGATCACAGAAAAGGACTAGCAGAGCGCATTGTCAGCATTTAAAGTTTTACATTGTTTCATTATGTTCTTATGTACTTTTTCTATATCTTCTCAGTGTCCATCTAGACATTCTCCGATTTTGACTAACGTAGATAATTTTTTAAAAGATATGGATTAGTTACTCCATTTTTCCCAAAATCTTAATATTCATTAAAACTATCAATTTTTTTATCATAGACACTACATTATGAAACAAGGGTTAAGGTTGTAAGCTGAGAGATGAGTTTGGAAAGTAATCTTTCATTTGAAATGTATTACCTTTCTTACTCAGGGGAAATAAATAAATAAATATAGATTCTAGGTGTCTATTTCTCCTTCAGCCTCTACAGCCTCTACTTCTAAGCTAGTATTTAGACACAGAGTAACTAATTTGGCTTTATTAAGCTTTCCTCCTATGGGAAAAAAATAGCACCAGATTCCCTTACCTGAACATCAAGACGGACTTTCTGAAAGTCTGAAGTGATTATATTAACCATTCTCTTTTTCACAGTATTTTTCACTATTGCTGACAAGCAGAAGATTCCAATGAGGAGATTGTCAAATGTTTTTGATTGAATATGCTATTTGGGAACCAAAACACATCATAAGTACATATTTCGTTTTTATTTTTTTTTCCCCTTTTCCCATCCTCTTCAACTTCTTTCCTCTCAGAAGGAAGATTTTTCAACACATTTCCACATATATTTATAGACATAGAAAAGTGTTGCAAATTTGAATTATTTTTTTCTCAGTCACTGTATCTAGTGTATTAGAAAGGTACTGTTTTATTTTTCTTTGATCCAAAGGAGCTTTTTCACTAACCTTTCTTTTTATTTTAAACAACACAGAGTCATTTTTTGGCTTTCCCAATATATCAGGAGATTATTCCAGTTCTATGAACCATCAAAGCATACTATCACCACTCCTATACCCTTCCTCAATAGGAATCTTTGTACATCTGAGACACAAACTTTCCCATATTTAATATTATTTTTTTTTAAGATATCCACTATCTTTTACCAGACGTTTACATACACCTCTAAAGATTCCAAGTTAAAATCTGATTATGAAAGTCTTTTTTTTTTTTTTTTTAAACTTTGAATACTATTTTCATGTCATATAATAAATCATAACACAGAGCAAAAATGACAATTTACCCTTTAAAGTTTTGTTAAAATAGTAGACACAACAAGAAATCTCTTGGGAATTTGAAAGGAAAGTGGCTTGAGGGATCATCCTGAAGTATTAACATTCAAACATGACTAGTTGGAGAAGAAAACTAATAAGTATTATAAAGTTCAGCTCCTGAAGAGCATGACAGCTCATGTTGTAAAGCTCATATTGGGCTTCTGGTTTTTAGAAATTGTATGTATTCATTATATAATGCAGAAGAAATTTAAGACTGCCTTATCATCAAATAGAGGAAGGTAATACACACAGATCTAGTTTAATTTTGCATTCTGTATAAGAGTAGAAGGCTGTCTTGAGAACTATTCTGTAAAATTTACTGCAGCATTTTCAGCAATCTCTTGTTTAGTGCAGCCTGGGCAAGTAAATCAAAAGCATTTACTATTTAAAAAATCAGGGAAATATGTATTTTTCAAGGCAGATAAGTGGAATGGTTTCAGATAGCTAGGAGTAGTTGAAGAAATCCTCATTTTACTTGATTTTTTTCCATTATAAAATAAATCCCAAATATTTTGTTAAAATCACACACAATTTAATCTCTTAGAATGATAAAAGGTTTTATTTATTTATAAAAAAATATATATTACTTCATTATCAAATAAGTTATTTATATAGCCCTTTTGGTCACAGAAAAAAACCTCTCAAAGGAACAGAGATTCAGATACAATAATTTTCACAGAGCCACTAACAAAAGCTAAGAGAAAAAAATTGCTATAACTTTAAGTTATGCTACTGCTACAGAGCTAATATATGGCCTGTTGCGTGTGATGCTCTCCTTACTACTTTGTGCACTTTCCTTTGGTTAAACATTGTTTTGATATCACTTTATTATTATTTTTTTTTTTTCAGCATATCTGTCAGTGGATTATTTTTAAAAATTCTGGTGGCAAACTAATAAAAAGTATTATAGATAATAATATAAATATGAGGATTATGAATTGCTACTGCAGATGTTCAAAATATTTATAATATCAAAAAATATGCAAATGATTGTTGAAATGAAAAACTTGAATGGACAGCTCCATATCACCACGAAGGACACTGATTTTGTAAGAAAATTATTGGAACATGAATTAAATAATACTTTTATCCTAAGATCTTTCCATCACTGAAACAGGATTGATACTGACCTACTTTATAATGGGCATAAGGCAAGAAATCAAATCTTTTTAAGTAATGGTAAAGTTTAAAGAGGTGACTCATCTACCTGGACTGCATCTCTGGAGGATGCTAGTTTCAGAGCATGAGATATTTATTTATGGGCATTATTATAGAATTCACAACCCACTGGAAATAATTAATACTCACTACATGAATTGATTTTTTACTATTTCTAAGTTTTTAAACAGCCACACACTTCTGTGACATTCAAATTTTCTCTTTTGAGTTTTCAGTGATGACAACGAAGGATTTACTCCATACAAAAGTAATCATTTCAGGAGAGGACAAAGATACCAGTCATTTGTCAGCCCCACTGGAATTATTTTTGAATGAAAGAAACAGATTAAACTACTATTTTCCTCACCCTTTCTACCGAGTGCTAACTGTACTGTCTTTTTGTATTTCCCTCAGTATTAAAATTTCTCCCCAACAGCAACCAGCTAAACAACTGCCTCCTTCTAATTCAGTTCTGCCAAGTCTTTTATGAATACTTCCTCATTTCAACAAAAGGAAATACAGCTCTTTCTCAGTCCAAAAATATCCAGAATCTTATGTTGCTTATTCAGAAGTTGTTCTAGAATTTCCTCGAGATCCTAGGAGTAACTGTTGAAAACACATATATTTAATGAAAAATATTATTTAGAGGATTTGATGGCTGGACCATTCAGTGGATAAAAAGCTGTTTAGATGGTAGCTGACAGTGGGTTGTGGTCGACAGATCTATGTCCAGGTAGAAGAAAGTCAGAAGTGGTGTCCTGAGGGTTCCATCTTGAGACCTGCTCTTCAGCATCTCCATTAGTTTCATACACAGTGGCACTGGGTATACTTCAGCAACTTTGCTGATGACACTCAGATAAGCTGTGCAGTTGATTCATTATAAGGGAGGGACGCTATCCAGAGGGACTCAGACTGGCTTCAAAAGCATGCCTGTGTGAATCAAGTGAGGTCTGACAAGGCCAAATACAAAATGTTACATTTGGCTCAGGTCAGTCACAGATATGTGTATACAGAATTCATTGAGAGCAACCTTTCAGAGAAGAACTGGAGGTTTCTGATGGACAAAAAGCTTGACATGAACCAGCAGTGTGCACTTGCAGACCAGAAGGCCAGTGGTAGCCTGAGCTGCATCTAAAGAGGCGTGGTCAGAAGGGAGAGAAAGGTGACTGCTCTCTAGTCTGTCCTTGTCTGGCCTCATCTGGAGTACTGCATCCAGGTCTGAGGCTCCCAATACAGGAAAGATGTGGTACTGTTGAAGAGGGTCCAGAGCAGGTCCACAAAGATGATCAGAGGGGTGAAGCATATCCAATCCAGCCTCTGAAATTATATTTATGGCTGTAATTCCCTTCTTTTTATGTCAATTTTGGATTTCTTAACATTGTTCTAGGAGCCGGACACACTACAAATAAATAAAATTTGTGATTGTTTAAACTTATTGTCTGATTGTCTGCAAACAAGAAAACAATCAAACAAAACATCAATTGGAAATCAAAATACTGAAAGTGTCACAAAAATATCTATCAGGTATAATTCACTTGTACAAGGCTGATGGAGGAGGAAAGAAGAAATAGAAAACATTTGAAGCATTTCCAAGGGATTTGAAACAATTGCATGAACAAAAGTGTATAAATTACTTTTGATAAAGACATAGATCATTCCCACTCCTAAATGTAGCTTATAAACATGAAGCGTGTTCATTTAATTGTTCTCAAGATAAAAACTGTCACAAGACAATTGAGGACAAATGTGAATTGCAATTTCAAATATTTTCTACTAAGTATGTTGTAGGGCAAGTAATGAAAATGGGTTGATGGTTCACTGAAGCCGATTAAACTTGTATTGGTATTAATTTATAATATAACATTTCTGTAGGCCCTAAATTCTTAATTAAGAAATCTTTTTATGATTAGAATCATCCTTAAGCTGGACTTTTAATTTGAGGTCATTTCCACTGAACTAGACATTCACTTTGCAAGGCTGTGTTTTCACGCATCTAAATATAAATATATTTATCTATATAAATGAAATCCTACATATTTACAATATGGTTAAAAAAAAGATGGTTAAAAAAAAAAAAAGAGAGAGAGAGAGAGAGAGAGAGAGATGGAGAGTTGTACTCAGTTATGTATTGGTGAATGAATAAAATACATATCACTAAAATGATAAAAATCATATGGAAAAAAATTGCACCAGGGCCAAAATAACTAATGTTATCAATCAGATAAGAGAAAAGGACATTTTCTGAAGTGGAAAGTAAATAGAGGTGAAAGTGACTATTTAACCCTGCTTTTTATTTTAGCTTTTCCACTTTAAGAAATGTTGTGGTTTTGTTTTGTTTTGTTTGTTGTTGTTGTTGTTATTTGTTTGTTATTTTTCCCACATAAAATGATCATACCTTTATGTAATCATATTTTGTCAAACTGTATATCATGGAAATAGTACAGAGCAGCTTCTTTATTCTTTCCAAATATATTACATGCAAGGAGAATTGTACAGTTTTATTGTAAATAGTTAGAACATTTATTTTACTTTTTTTTTTCTGTGTTAGCATAAGTTGCCAAACAATTGCATTTATTCAAAAAATAAAATAATCTAAATTGTCAACTCTAATGATTTCTTTTTTCCATTTTGATTGCATTTCTTCATATAAATTTAACAGAGATGTCAAAATTTACTTCTGCATTTTAAAACTTCCATTGCAACCTTTCAAAGAAAATTGGTGCTCAAACAAAATTCTCAACATTGTTTCTTTTTCTTTTGACCCATGTATATCCATCTATTTTTATCAACAAATACCTACACCAATACAGATAGATAAATAGATAAATGAACAGGTATGATGAATAAAATCATACTTTTATTATTTCAGTGTATCACTGTACATAAATCTTAATGCAGCAGATAACTGCATAACATAAGACTTCTCTTATTAACAAATCTTAAATAAACTAGGGAGAACTGGTGGGCATTAGTTGCTCCTAATTAGGAAGAGATGGTTATATGTGAAATATTTTTTTGTATACTTCCTCTGTGTAAAATCTCATTACTCCCACAGACAACCGCTGTATAAAAACAAGATCTGAGGCTTTTATCTGTACAATCCATACTATGTCATAACATCTTATTCACTTAGAATATTTTTGTGTTTCTCCCTGTCCAAACATCTTCATATTTCTGATGTATAATTCTTCTAACCAAGTATAGTTTCACAACTTTTACGTGTATCTTAGAAAAAACATTCATTTGCAGAATCTAATCTACTTCCTCTAAACTTACTTTCAGTGCAATGCAGTTGCATATTGAGGCATGCTGTATGATAGGCCACAATTTTGTTTGACAGACAAATTAACTTATTCTCCTAACAGGCCTATTTGGTCTCTAATCTCTATAAATCTATGACAGTCAAGCTGTTTCAGCACTGTTCTTGTGCTCTTTTGTTATCTTTTTGTTTGCATGTGTCTATGTATAGTTGCCATTTTGTATAAAACATACCTTGTGTCAACATTTGTACTTGAAACTATGTAATGTTTAGTATTCTGATATTCCATTCACCCAAAAATTATTCTGTACATAGACCTTCACATAATACTTCAAATGTTGTCAATTTATTCTTTATTAATCTTATCCCCAACTCATTCTTATGTATATGATTAAAAAAAGCCTCCAGAACATTGAGACAAATGTTAAATATCTTCCTGTTATTAAAATTGACATGGTGAAAATAATAAATAAATAAGTAAAGCTATAAATAAATATATAAAATAAATAAGTAGCTTTATTTATTTATTTATTTACATTCGGCTACGCAGTTAAAAGAATGCTTGTTTAAAACTAAAGAACCCTTTACTACTGTTTACTTTTCTCCTCATTCATCTTGTATTTATCAGCACAAATCAGTTTTCCCTATAGAAAAGGAAAAACAAAAATAAAAACAGACAAAAACAGAAAAACGAATCAATCTGCTGTCACACAGATGATATGCAAGAAAAAAACTCCATATTTGGGGGAAACTCTTATCTGTGGCAAGCAGAAACACATAAAATATCAAAATAGAAATGCATCAACATTAATGTGAAGCAGGACCTGCCACTTTGATTAAGAGATCACATGACAAAACTCCTTCCTGTGTGCAGAGAAGAATTAAATAACTTTGGCAGCTAAGAGGAGTTGCTGTTTTCTCAAGTGACAATTATAAATTGCTTTGTAATCTTTCTTGCATGTCACTCTAATTACACTACAACACATAAAACTGAAGGCCATTCTCCTTTATTTATATTTTCACTGAAGTGTATTAAATTTGTTTCAACATAGAAGTGAAGTTAACTTTCTCCAACTGTTTATGCTCTTCCAGTATTTTTGGAAATGTATGTGTAGTTTGAAATAATGGACCTTCCAGAACTAGCAAGATCATTTTTGTTTGTCTCCTTCCTTGTCTTATGAAACAATCTGGTACATTCCAGTGAGAGATTTCTTCTGTCAGAGTGAATACTAGTCATGACTATTATATGCACTTGAAAACCATGGAAAATCACTGTATTTCCACTGTTCCTTTATTATCTTGTTCTTAAAAAACTTGCCCAGAAAATCCAGAATTATAAGCCGAATGTATATAATTCTATATTATGGTTGTTTGTCAATAATAAGAAACAGGGAGAAATGCCAGCAAAATGGCACTGTCAGGGACAGATAGTCTAGACCAGTGCCATGGGGATTTTTGCAAGGAAACACAATCCAGAACTCTTTGAATTCAACTGTTACAAATGATTGAATATTCTATCCACCTCATCATTTAGTTAGTCCAAGATATTCATTGTTTTTGATAAAATAATTCCCTTAAAATTTAATGAATTATTTTGTTCTTTTGTTCCTACTGTATTTTTCAATAGTTTTGTTTATTTGTTTGTTGAAAACTGTGCCAATAAAGAACATAGAGGAACAAAATCTCTGACAGCAGAGGGATCCAGATATGGGGTCAACACTGGGTACTGATAGCTAACTGCTATATATTCTGTTATAGTCTTGTCATATTTTAAATACATTCTGGCTTTTGTATGGAGAGAAACAAACCATTCATGATTTAATTGTCCTTGCCAGCAGCCATGAAACCTAATCCTTTTCTAATGCATAGCCTTTAAAAATGATGTGAAAACTGCCTTTTGCTCTCTCCATTCAAAATTGATTAAAGTAAAAACTTGTGACATCTGGGGAGCCCACCCTCAGTACCCTAACTGGTTTTACTGCTCTACACATAATAAAAGTCTGCAGTAAGGTCTATAAAGAACATGTGGACAATTATCATAGGGATAATTGGATAAATAAAAGCATTATAATGCCATTCTTAAAATGTTTCGAGTAATCTAGTCTTGAAATTGCACAAAATTTATTTTTCAATATATAATTTTATGGAACGCTATGCTTTTCTCTTTTGACTTTGATTACCCTGTAATATTATGTCTGAAATCTGTTTGATAGTATGTTATGGCTTAAGAGGTTTTTTCTTTTTTTCCTTTTTCCTTTTACATGTACGTCTCCTTTCAGGTTATTAATCATTAGTAACCTTGTATTAAAACTCAGTCCTTTAAATATTCATGCCTTTTGATAATTCAGTTCTTAATGTGTAATACAAGTGTTGTGTGCTACCAGTAATTATATACTGTCTAATGGGTTTTATGATTGTAGTAATGTCTTAGGGAAACTTGTAAAGTCTGAAGTTCTAAAACTATAATTTAAATTCTGCTAAATGTACATGTGCAAATTACATGTGTAATAAACAAAATGGAGAAAACTAAGAGCTTGGAGCACCACAGGATAAAATGTAAGGAAATTAATTATTAAGATTCACTGTTATAATTTTCAATATAATTTTCAATATGACAATGAACAGAGATTAGAAGTATATCACAAACATTTTAAAATAGTTCACCATCTCTTCAGTCATCATCGCAGCTCTCCTTTAGACCCACTTCCATCTCTTCACTCTTTTAAAATTGTGGGTAACAGACCTGGACACGGTACACAGTATATATTTAAAACAGCAAAGGATAAAAAAGAATTTAAATTGCTAGGTAATCAAATTCTGAAATATATTGCCATAAAAAATGTAGAGGTTCTAAAATGGATTCTTGTAAATAGCAGATACATAAACAGATGTTAAAATGAGTGCATGAGAATGCACCTTATATCATCACTGTTTTACCAATTGTGGCTAATGGAGTTTACAAAGAGAATGGACTGTAGTGGTAGAATATTACTACTCTGTTTTGAAATGACATTTCCCAATGCCACTATTGGAAACAGGACTAAGTGGATTTTTACTCTGACCCCAAGAACATTTCTTACATTCCTATTTCCATGTATTTCTATGAAGTTCAAGAGTCTATTTTCTTAATGGCTGTATTCTGTAAGTTTGTGATTGAAAGCCATCCTTCTGCAGTTCTTTGCATGAAGATGTATATTTTCACACAATTCAATATCATACCAGTAGTAAAAAAAAGTGTAACATATTTATGATCGAAGATTGCGTCCTGGTTTGAATGGGAATGAGATTCATTTTCTTCATATTCTCTGAAGTTATGTACCTGCTTTAGGAGAAAGACAAAGATGACAACAGGCTGATATTTGAGTTGTTGGGCAGCACTGCAAAGAAACAAGGCTGTTTCAGGTTTTCAGCTTCTGGTACTGTCCTGGCAGAAAGAGGGACTGGGGATAAACAAGGAGGTGGAAGGGGACAGAGCCAGGACAGCTGACCTAAACTATCCAAAGGGATATTCCATACCATATGAAACTGTGTGAAAATATATGTGTGTGTGTGTGTGTGTGTGTGTAAATATATAAGTATATGTGTATATGTATATATGTATATATGTGTGTGTGTGTGTGTGTATGTCATGGTCTGATTTGGTTACTGGTATTCCACATCATAACATCATGTAGTGCACTGGGAGCTAAAGTGATAATGTTCCATTTACAGGTACCTGCCCAGAGGAGGAGAAGAACTACATTCCCCAGGGGACTCTGCAGTCAGAGAGGAGATATAACTCCTAGCAAGGTCACCTGATGGGAGCTTTTCATCTTGGTGCTCCTCTCCTTCACCTCTCCTCACCACTGCCCATCCCAACTGAGTGCATCACTTCAGAATCAGTGTAAGACCTTCAGCTGTTTGGACAGTTTCTCTCTCATTATATTTGATTTATTAGCTTCAGTTCTAATTATATTGTATTACTGTGTGTTATTTTGCATTCCGATACCATATTTAGTAAATTAGTTTGTTCCTTCTCAGATCGTTGCCATTGTTTTTAATTATTTTGGGGTCCTCTTCCCCTTTTCTGGAGGCGTGGATTTTGAAGAATCTCTCTGCCCCACTAGTCATGGAACTGGACAGGACCAGCCGGTAAACCGTTGACAATATAAAAGTGAGGGGAGCTTGCTTGGGAGCTGGCTAGACACTGACCAGTGAGTGGTAAGCAATTACACTGTGCATAATTTAGCATTAGCAGCATGAATAAAATATTAGGACAGGAAATACTGCTAGAACCACAGCCTTAAAATATAACATTAAAAGCATTTTAGGCATATGTTAGAAAATACACAGACACAGTCGATAAACCTTATATTGTTAGAAGATTCTTAAAAGCTAGTGAGTAGATCTGCCCATTTTGATCTCACTGTTTAAAGGAAACTCTGATGCTAGGTCAAATGGTTTCAGAAAACATTTATTTCCTTGGCCAACACATTGAAATTGCTTACTGTTCACAATTTCTATTGTAGAACACATGTCCCTGAGAAAAATAGGAGTTTATAATAAGACATATTATTAAAAGATGAGGTTGTTATTTCATGACCTTGGATAAAAACATGATTATTTTTTTTTAGCGGGAAAACATTCATCAATTCACGAAACTTACTAATTAGCAAGTAGAGTACAAAACAATAGAAGATATTGGGAAAAATAAATTTCATTCAAAATCCAAATCCACTACAGTGAACAGGGGCATCAACAGCTAGATCAGGTTGCCTTATCCAGTTTTGCCTTGAAAGTCTCCAAGGGATGAGGCTTCATCCACATCACTGAGTGACTTATTCAAGTGCCTAACCACCCTCACTAGAAAACACTTTTTCCTAATGTCTAACCTAAATCTTTGAGCTTGAAACCATTTCCTCTTGTTCTATCACCATAGCCCATGCTAAAGATTCTCTCCACTTCTTTCCTGTAGCTCCCCTTTAGATACTGAAAGGCTGCTCTCAGGTTACCTCACAGCCTTCTCTTTTCCAGGCTGAGGACCCCCAGCTTTCTCAGCCTGTTCTCATAGGAAAGGTGTTCCATTCCGTGGATCATTTTTGCAGCCCTCCTCTGGACATACTGTAACAGGTTTATGTCTCTCCTGTACTGAGGAACGACATCTGGATGTAGTACTCCAGGTGAGGCCTCACCAGTGCAGAATAGAGGGGCAGCATGACTTTCCATGATCTGCTGGCCATGCTTCCTTTGGTGCAGCCCAGGATATGGTTGGCTTTCTGGGCTGAGGGCACATTCCTGGCTCATGTCCAGCTTTCAATTCACCATTACCCCAGAATCCTTTTTGGCAGGTCTATGCTCTATCGTTTTGCCCCCCAGCTTGTATTGGAAGCGAGGGTTGCCTCAACCCAAGTGCAAAATCTTGCATTTTAGGGTAGACAAACATTTAAGTAGTAGCTATATAATTTTTCTGGTACTACTGCTGAAATATTTAAAGTAAAATTCCTTGGCACTGTCTCCTGATATAGAGACTGAACAGGAGTAAGGCAAGATTTTAGGCTTCAAGGGATACTCTTAAATAGTGCTGATTGACAGTCATTGCCGATATTCAGTGGCTTTATAATTTAGCATATAGGTATTCTGAGTATTTCAGAAATTCCTCCTAAGCTGCAGTGACTGGAAAAGTTGGGCATCAACTGCTTGCTAAGTAGGTAGAGTATAAATTAAATATTTACATGTATTGTCATGTTCTGTACGTGAATAAATGATATGCAAAATCAGTAATTGTCCCAAAATCCACTCACAGAAAAGTAGATAAATATTTGACTAGTTTAAGTAGTTAAAACTACTAATAACTCTTACACATCTGTAAATTCTATGTCTTCATGATTGCCATAAAGGTGTTTTAAATGCATCCAGTATGAATGTCTGTTTATATGCAAATAAATCAGAATATGAAAATTACTTTTTAAAAGATGGATACTTTTTAAATGTATCTTCTAAAATACACTATGATATCTGTATTATTTTGATGTAGTAGCTATATTTTAATTGAAATTTATATGTTTATCCTCTTGGATGCTGAGAGTAGCCTAGATAACAAATTATGTGAACTCAAAATTAAGGATAGCATGAGGATCTAGTAAGCAAAATTATTTGCAAAAACATCAAGAGCTGTGAAAAACGCAGGGATAGGAACTTCAGTGTTAATGGCAAAATTAACATTTCAAAGTAAGAAAACGTATAGTTAAGATTGCTAATCTATGTAAACACTTTCTCCTTAAATGTTCACTTAAATTCCTGTTTCTGTTATTCTCCAGTGCAAATTTCCTGAAAGAACCTTAAAAAGTCTAAAACTTATCCTCTGAGTGTTCACTGTTATAGATTAATGTCAAGCATGTGTCCAACAACATAAAGGCATGGGACAACTCTAATGTCTAAAGATGCCTGTGTGTTCTGTGAATTGGACCAGTAATTTTTATTACTGATAGCATATTATTCTAAAAGTCACTGGAATTCCCCGTGATTAAGTGGTAGACTCAATTTTATTTTCAGGTTAACCTTCCTTCAAATTAAATGCAGCGCAGTCAGTATGTTAACCCATGATAAGTACTTAGAACTAGAGCAACTGTTCTGTGGAGAAACTTTTTCTTCTAAAATAAAACACAAACAGTGCCAGAGCAGAATGAGGTTCTTCCAACTTCAGTCATTAAAAGGTAGTCCTCTAAATTGAGAGTCCTTCTATCCTCAATGAATCATCTTCAGGGAGTAAATGATATCATAATATTGAAGGTACCATGGAATGAACTTGTGAATCTTTCCTCAAAGAGTTTCCAGCTCACACCACAACCTTGTTCAGTCATGTTCTGAGTATAGCCAAAGTGTTACCTGCTTGGTAACATTCATGACAGATAACGTTTTCCTAATGTTGGACTAGAGTTTCCCTTATTGTCAATTGCTTTTTCTCCAAGTAGAATGCATCTCCCAGGGAGCCTGGCTCTATCTTTTCGATGAGTTTCCACTAAGTAGCTGAAGCCAAATTAAAGTATCTGCCTTTTCTACCCTTCTACAGATGGAAAAAAAAAACAAAACAAAACAAAGTGAAACAAAACAAAACAGCTTTCTTAGACTCTACTGAGGAAATCCATCACATATTACAGACCTCACAAGTCACCTTGGTGTCCTTTCACTATACTTCCATGGATGCCATTGTTTTTTTGGGAGGCATAGCACCAAAACAGGAACATCACTCCAGGTGTGATCTCAAAAGTTCTGAAGTAAGAAAGCTAATCAGCACCTTCACCCTACTGGCAACACACACTGGAACACATAGCCAGTCTTCTTTGCTGCAAGAGCACGCTATTGAGTCACACTCATATTGTCCACCAAGACCACAACACTGCAGAAGTGTTGTCTAGTCAACAATATGGGGTTACCATATCCCAGATGCAGGATTTTACATTTCCTTTGAGTAAAGTTAATGATGTCTGCATCAATTCATTTTTCCAGCCTTCAGCCCTTAGAGCAACAGTTCTAATCCTCTACACACCATCATCTATGTTCATTATAAAAACATTAAATATTATTCATTTTGGTACAGATCCCATTGAATAGCTGTCATATCCTTTGGAAAGTTGGATCTTTTACTGCTAACCACAACACTGAGCCGTTACTCCTAGTAACTTTACAGTCTATGCAGTTCAGTTCTTACTCACTGAAGAGTGAAATTAGGTGAACAAGGTCTGTCTGGGATGGAGTTAACTGTGAGAAACCAGCATACTAGATTTCTCATGTCTTTGAAAATTTCTTTATGTGCACATACATTGTTCATACACAACAGAATATAATATATTCAATGTATCTGTGAATAGATTTAATAATATCTATATTTAAAAATAGTTATCATAACCTTCTTCTAGGGGACTGAAGCAAGATTATCACCCTTTTTGATACCCAACCCATTATCTATGTGAAACAGTATCTTGCTTTTTGAGGTAGGATCTCTCATGATATATATATACGAGCTTTAGTCTGATGGTGTGTTAATTTTCTCTCACATTTTTGGGCTAAAGCAACAAGTATGCATGAGGTTTTTTTATTGTAATGATTTAGCATTGTTAATAGTATCAATCAATCTGTAGATTAAAAAATGAACAAGCTCCAAGTTAAAGTTGAAACAAACACTTCTTTGTTTTGATTATAAAATGATAAAGTAAAACAGTTGTGATGAAAAACAAACAAACAAAAACCCAGAAAGCAAGTTAACTCAGTTCCCTTTTAGAAAGAAATACATGAACCTTTGAGAATTCCAGGCTCAATTATATTCCTTAATAGATGAGAATTATGACTTTTTCTGGAACTTAGTTGCAAAGTGACTATCTAATAATTTATCAGCAGGAACTAATGAACTCCCACACAGTGTACAATTTCATTCAGGCTAGAAAAATATACACTAAATTGAAAGTCATCCAAACAGTCTATATTCAAAGCACAAGTGAAAGCTTAAATATGAAGCTGATAAACAAACTTAACAAACGATGTATTTCAGTGCATTGAACGCATTGCACGACTGAGAAATACTGAAATTGACACTTCCTTACAATATTCCATTTACTTTAATACATTGTCTCAGAACTGCATTGATATAAAGATGTTTGAAAATGATGTCTGTAATCTGCATTTTTGATCTGTTTAAAGAGCTGCTGGCTTCAGCAGAACATTAATGCAAATCTAATGTACCTGCTGGTATGATTAGCTGAATCAAATGATGGCATTTAAGTAACACCTAAATAATCTTAATTAGAATCTTCAGCTCATCTTAGCACTTGGAACTCTACAGATGGATAGTCTTAATTATCAGCCTTTTGATTAGGATAACAGCTCTAATCAAGATGATGTGGTTCTGATAGACAGCGTATCAGTAAATTAATGACTGTTGTTAAGTGGAAAACATAAGTGAAAAACAAGAGCTGTTTGCTCCCTGGAACATGCTAAAAGAATAAAGTCTACTGTATGTGAAGAAATTAATGTTTTGTAGGACGAACATAAGTATTCACATTTGGTATGTGTGGAATTGAGCCAATAATAATGCCTACTCCCAGTTTTCTGCATTCTACTCCCTCACATCAAATATGGCTATATAAGTTCTCTCTTGCACAGTCACAAATCATGAGTAATGAAAATTGGTTTATAAACATTCCTTTTTGACACCCTGTGATTTTATGAAAGTCCAATGGACACAGGGCATTTGAAACAGTGCCAGTGAAAAGGTTCCATATGTAAGTAAAATTAACAAATGACTTGTTAGTGGGTGCTGTTCATTTGAAATGGAGGTTATAAATTTAAAAGTATTGCTAGATCACAAGAAATACAAAACCATATATGAAAATGCAACACTTTCTTGAAGCCAAGCTACAGGGTGTAACTTCCGTTTCTGAGATATTTCATCATTCACTGCTGGAAAAAATTATGTAAATGTTGGACTAATTAAGATACTATAATGGAATATAGCAAAGTGCTTGTTATCCAATATCCAGATATTACAATATGAGTCAAGTGTTTCCAAAAAACAGTTCAATTAATCCTAATGAAGACAATCATATATTTTATTTGTATATATTACAAACAACATAAATTGATCAGAAACTAATGCCTCAGATATAAATACAGATACAGATACAAAGAGCATAATAATACTATTTGATAGAGCAGATTCTTGACTATAAAATTGCCTATAAGAGCCTACATACCATGTTCACAAAAATCTGCACCAACAGAGGTGACCCACTGCCTCGCTGTCATCACAACTGAAGTGCAACACCAGCAGCCTCCCTGTGGTCAAATCCACTGTTTGCTCTGCATAAACATGTCAGTGGGTGCAATTTTTTTCTGCACAGGGGAATTCAATTACAAACCTTTGCTTCATATGCAATTCTACATCAGGCACTCTTTTATCAGACTGTCCCTCTGCTGCCATCTGTTTCACAGCAACAAAATGTATCAGAATATTGGCAGGAAAGCTGAACTTCTACTCTGATACTACCAACATCCACCTCATTAAAGGCCAACACAAGAAAATAGGAGACGTTATTTTCAGTGCAGGCCTTGTATTTCTAGAAGTCACTTTGTATTGGAAAATGAAGAGTATTTAAATGTCTACCATTATGCCTAGTCTGAATAATTATATTAGATGATGTCTCATTTCCTGATGAGTGAGACCTAAGGTGGGAAAAAAAAGAAAAGAAAAGAAAAGAAAAGAAAAGAAAAGAAAAGAAAAGAAAAGAAAAGAAAAGAAAAGAAAAGAAAAGAAAAGAAAAGAAAAGAAAAGAAAAGAAAAGAAAAGAAAAGAAAAGAAAAGAAAAGAAAAGAAAAGAAAAAAAGAAAAGAAAAGAAAAGAAAAGAAAAGAAAAGAAAAGAAAAGAAAAGAAAAGAAAAGAAAAGAAAAGAAAAGAAAAGAAAAGAAAAGAAAAGAAAAGAAAAGAAAAGAAAAGAAAAGAAAAGAAAAGAAAAGAAAAGAAAAGAAAAGAAAAGAAAAAAAAACAAAAAAAAAAAACGAAGAGAAAAGAAAAGTTTCTCTTTAAAGGAGTATCTTTGTCTTCTCTTTCAGATGCATTCTAATTTCCTTGCTGAAGTAAACAAACATCAACATATATCAACATTGGGGGGAAGCAAAAGGAGTCATATAACAACAAAAGCAAATGTGCACTGAGAGGAAAGTCAGAATGAAAGTGAAAATTATTATCTTAAAATGAAAGAGAGGTATGTTCTGAGGGAGGAAATAAGGAAGACAAGAAAACTACCTGAATCAACTAGCAAAATTTACTGCACTGCCTTATATATGCTGACTTATCAATGTATTGTTTTTAGTATTCAGAGAATTTGGTAGTGAGAAAACAATTAGGGATTTGTACTTTTTTAGTTTATATTAAGGGAACACTGATAAATCCATTCTACCTCTAGGAATTTTGAAAACAAATACTGTATAGGGAATTACCCATCTTCTGTAGTCAAGTTAACATGGAATATTATGACATTCATCTATAAAATTAAATGTCCCAAAAAACACCCAGTTTGGACATATTAAGAGGAAGGTTTTCAGGGATAAGTGACTGTCAAAAATGTGTTTGAGTATCTCTCAAAGATACATTCAAAGAATTTGAAAATACTGACTCTAGCATCAGATGGCACACTTCCTTAAATAATTTTTGGAACAAGTAATAACGAAGACTTATCATGTTCTTGATCAAATGAATCAAACAACGGAAATGTAGGAGAGTGATTAGACTAATGTAAGAATGCTTAAACAATGTGAACATTCATTAAAGAATGTAAATGCTGTCTATTCATGTAGGATTGGTATGTTAAATAAACAAAGACCTGACGGATTTATATGAAACATCAAGTCAAACAGCCCCATACAAATTGTATACAGCTTATTAACTTTATTTAACTGAGATAACTATTTAAAAAAAATAATAATATTTTGTAGTCAGGATAATTTCACATGACTGTCCCTCCTCCCTCATAATCCTTTCCCATCCAATCCACGGGGACTGAAGAGAAATGATGAAAAATTAATATTTTTATTCTGTACGATGGGACACAATCAGAAGTATACAGCAAACTTCTGATACATACAAACACACTACAGTTAGTAACCAATTAAAAGGAGAATGAATGGAAACAAAACTTTTACTTCAGACACAGAACACACACATAGAAGTTCAGTACAAGAAGATTTAACTCACTGTTGCAAATAAATTTCTTTTTGCTATCTGCCCATTTGATTCTAAGCATGGTACTTTGAATCAATGCATATTTTCTAACATCTCTCAGTTGCTCCTCACGAGTCGTGTTTCCCTTCAACAGTTTCCATGTTCTTCTCTTCACAGGCTCAAGTGACTCAATGGCATCTTTTTTAGTCAGTAGTCCAAAACAGAACATAATATTCAAGATGCAGTCTCACTGTGCTGCAAACAGAGGAACTATCACCTCTCTAGTCCTGATGGCAATGTTATCTCCGATTGTTTTGGTGTAACACAGTAAGCAAATAAGTGTCACACAGATGCTTGCTCACTCCACCAACTCTCAGTGGGGTGGAGTAGAGAAATAGAAAGATAATAAAGTAGAACTCATGGTTTGAGCTAAAAACTATTTACTAAGACAGTAGAGGAAAGGAGAAATAATAGTAATAGATTACATGTACACATGTTTACAAAACAAATGGTGCATAACACAACTTCTCATCATCTGCTAACTGATACACATCCAGTTCCCTAGAATTGGATGCCTCCTTAGCCATCTTCCTGTAGTATTATAATTTTGCACGACATCATATGTTATTGAATATCCTTTTGGCCATTTTAGATTAGCCATCCTGGTTCTATCCTCTCCCAGTTCTGTGTACTGCTCACCTCCTCACCTGAAGGACAGCACAAGAAGCTGAAACATCCTTGGCACTGTTCAGTACTGCTCAATAACAACGAAACTGCAGATGTGTTGCCAACATTGTCATTCTTATACAGTAAAAACATATAATCACACCGGACACTATGAGGAAAATCAGCTCTGACCCAGATGAAACCATGACAGTTGTACAGGCCAGAGTGGCCTTCATGTCCATTTGGGCACACCGATGTCTTATGTGCAGCTAGCTGTCAAGCAACACCTCAAGTCCTTTTCTTCTGCAAAACTTTCTAATGACTCTTCCACAGTCCTACACCATTGCATGGGGTTGTTATGAATCAAGAGCAGGATCTGACATTAACCTTTGTTGAATATCATGCAATTGGATTTGACCCACTGGTCTGTCCAGACCTCTCAGCAAAGGATCTTGAGCCTCAAGAAAATCAACAGTCCCATTTGACTTGGTATTGTCCACAAGTTTATTGAGGGTGCATCAGGTCTCCTCATCTAGATAACTGACAAATATATGAAATAAAGCTTTCTCTAAGATCAAGATCTGGAGGTTGGGGGGGGGGGAGGGGGTGCCACTGATGACTGGCCATCAACTATATTTAATTCCATTCATTGTGACACTTTGAGTCCAGCTTTCTAATCCACTCTTCAGATGGCAAGCTGCCCAAGCCATGAGCAAGCAGCTTTTTCTAGGTGAATACTATGGGCAACAGTACTAAAATTTTGCTAAAATCAAGGTACATATCATTCACAGACTATCCAACATCTATCCATAGAACCATAGAATGGCTTGTGTTAGAAGGGTGTAAGAGGCCATGCTTTTTACACTACTGTCTCAAAGTCTGCTGAAATGGACAAGTTCAGGGAAGCCTGGCCAAGGTTCCAGAACTCCCTTTGTCTGAGACGCACAGAAGGACAAGTCTAGGCAAGTCTGAACCACGGTTCCAGACCCCCTTTGTTTAAGGGTGACATGACAGATGACAGACAGATGACAGATAGACAAGTCCGGGAGCTACGAAAGGGAGATAAGATACAGATGAATGGCCCCCTTCCCCATCCTCTCAGCCGTCTATTATTCCCAATAAACTGGTCGGATCAACATTTGAATGCTTCTCTTCTTAATCTCACGCCGAGCATAATTTATCAAAAGAACCTTGCCTCACTCCTTAATTGGAGCGAGACAAAGGGAACTTAAGCATTATCTTGCCCCAAACACGCTGCTACCAGAGGGTTGCCATCAACTAGGCCAGGCTGCCCAGGGCCCATCCAATCTAGCCTAAAACACATTCAGGATGGGGCATCCACAACTTCCTGTGGAACCCTGTTCCAGTGATTTGCCCTTGGAGTAAAGATTTTCCACCTAACACTTAACCCAAATCTGCCCTTTTTTAATTTAAAAATGTTTTCTCTTGTTCTATCACTGTCTTCTCATATAAAAACTTGGTCTCCCTCCTGTTTATAAGCCTCTCTCTGATACTGAAAGTTATGTCATCTTGTCATATAAGGAAATCAGTGTAGTCAGGCAGAATCTAGCCTTCATAAACCCATGCTGGCTGCATCTGATCACTTAGTTGTCTCATGTGTGCTATGTGGTGGTACCACTCAATAAGACCTGATCCAATAACCATCCCTGGGAAAGTCCTCATTCTGAAAGGCCATTATTCATAATTCAGGACTGCTGGTAAATTACTGAAAATGGCTTGATGAGCACTTCCACCTACCTTCAATAAATATCCTCCAGTGAATCCTATCCAGCTACATAGAGTTGTGAACATTCAAAACATGAAGGAGCTCGCTAGATTATAAGAATTTCATTTTGTTCCTTGTCACCATCTTCCAACCTAGGGATCGAGTTCCCCTCAGAACAAATGATCATGCTAAGAAAGAATGAAAGAAAAATGTCATTAAGTATGTAAGCCTAATACTCACTTTTTGTTATTATATTTAACCTCACATAAAATTTAGCCTGCAGCTTTTAGAAAAAGGAAGAATAGAAGAGACAAAAAGATTGCAATTACCATTTTCTCTTTTTCTTAGGTACATACTTTTAAATATATACAAGTTATAAAAAATGGGTTGCAAGCAAGTGAAGATTACACCTCGTTCTGGGGCCAGCAGGTCCAAGCCACAGCCTGTGGGTCACATGAAACCATGGGCAGATGGTGGCCACACAAGATTGTAAACTTTTAACATTACTATGTGATTTTTAACAATATTTTTAAGGTGTCATTTTTACATGGCTTGAGCTACGTAGGTGACAACAGATCACTATGAAAAGGAGAGCCCACTCTTCTCCCTCTGACTCTCATTGCCACCACACACACACTCAGTCAAATTAAAGTCCATGCATATTATGTGTTCCACGTGCTTTTGCCATTTGGTGAGTAAAATACAGCGTTTACCTCTATTTCAACCAATCTATGTATGTGTGCCTGTAAAGACGTGCTTTTAGTTATTAAGCAGATATGTAAGTTTTCTTATGTAATTATTAAACTTGGGCATGTGTTACTTCATAAAACAATTTAATAAGTTAACACATTTACATTGGAAGAAATAACCAGAATATCTGTTCAGTGCTGTCAACTTTTGTAATTTTCAGCATCTCAAAATCTGACAAAGACTATAAAATAATTTTCTAGTTTAAGAGAGTTAAACAGGCATCTTCAAGGTGAAAATCAGCTGAACTTTGCTATTTTTTAAACCATAACAGTGCTTGAAACGAATTAATTTATGACAAGCTCAAGTTAAGACAACTAATTTTATACATTTTGACTTGTTGGCTAACCATATTCTTGTACCAGTGAAAAATACACAAACTTGCTTTCCTTTTTAGTAAAGGAATTTGAGAGCAGGATTCGAGATTTCTAAAAAAAATCATCAATATTTTTGGTGTAATTGCATTTCCAGTTATGGTTGACATAAATTCCCTACCTGCAGATTTTCAAGTGGAATATATAGACTTGTACTCAGACATTCAATTCAAAGGAAAATTTGATCATACCTCTTTATTAGATTTTTATGGACCTTTATTACCAGAGAAAGATATCTCTTGATTCGCAATCATTCCTTACTCTTGTCATCACTTTTTGGCAGTATTTATGTTTGTGGAAACTTTTCTCAAGGTTGAAGCATAGGAAGAGTAAAATTAGATTAAAAAAAAAGTCTCTCAGAACTCACTAAGAAGTGCATCCCATTCATTCAGAGAAGACACTGAGGTTTCACAGAACAAGGTCAAATATCCCACTAGGGTTTTTCTTTGTTTTTGTTTGTTTTTGCTTGTTTGTTTGTTTGTTGTTTGTTCCTTGTTTGTTTTTGCTTGTTTGTTTGTTTGTTGTTTGTTCCTTTTGTCCATATTTTTGTGAGCATATATTAAAAAATAAGTTTCACTACTTACATATATTGATTATATTTTGTATGTTATACATGGCCCACAACAGTTCCTCTTCACTCAGTGCAGCCCAGGCAAGACAAGAGGTTAGACAACTATGGTCAAGAGAGCTGCTGAGGCAGCCTGGTTGTTCAGAAAACTCTCCTATTTACTTAGGAGAACAAAATATGGAATTTTAGCTTCCTTTTACAAAAGAGAGCTTAAGCCACAGGTCTTCCACTAAGACTAATACTTACTATTTTCAGTCTCTTCCCTTCCAGTAATTCACCTATTTTGTTATGACTCTTGTTAGGAGTCTGTGTTAGGAATCTAGCTAGAATATTTTGGGCATGCTGGTTGTGCTCCTTGTTGTGTTAGTGCTCTTCAGAGATGTAGACTGCCCTTTCAGCTTCCTGTCTCATGGCAATAACATATAACGAAATATTGCTGGGTAGGTTCAGCCTCTTCTGCCATACCACCATCTGTCTCTGACACTATGTCCATGCATAGTCATTACACTACAAAGTGAAGAGCATCTCAATCAGCTTATCTGAGCAAGACATCTAGTGGTGGTGACTATGTTGAAAAAGAGTGTTTTGTAGCTGAGAATTTACTTAATAAAATAAAGTTTCTTTACTCTTTGCATCTGTTGTACTTTCCACAGAAATAAGTAGAAGCTTTTATAGCGAACTACATATAGTGTGCTTCCATTAAATGTAAGAATCTACTTTGAAATCAGCTATCAGTCAAATTTTTTTTTCAGTAAAATGGTAAGAAAAATAATTTAATTTCTTTGTCAAAATTATTCTTAGCTCATGACTGAAAAACTGAAATTCACTGAGCAATTTATTAATATTCTCTTATGTTTATACCTGATTTAAATAATTATTTCTTGTTCATTCTCCCCATACCAATTGCTATTTTCTCATTCAGGTTACAAATATTTTGTGCAGACAAGCATTTTGTAAAAGATATGTATGCATATATTATAGTATACTCTATAACAATAATGCTTAGTGTCTATTTTCTGTAGTTAATTACCTAGTCATGCTTGCTTATCCAAAAAGAAGATATTACTTTCACAATAGAAAAGAAAATGGTCCAGGAAAGAATCTGCAGGTCCTGTAGGGAAAGGAGCATCACAATTAAAAGACAATAAAATTGCTTTGGAGAAAAACATTTAAGAAGCTAGGACTTCCTTAATATTTTCTGAAATGTATCCTTAACTTTTATTTGTACTTTATTGTCCAGTCAATGAGACTACTGCTATTTTGTACAATAACTGGATCAAGTACTCTTGTGAAAACAATATATCTTCAGAAACAACGTTCTCAGTTTTTGTTACTATAATTTAAACTAACCATCACATTTTATTTTTCATTATTCCATGTCTATGCTTACCACTTTCAACAAATATTACTCAAATCTTTTTTTGTGGGGCTTATTTCTGTCAAACTCTTTCCCCGTAAGAGTGGATGTGGTCTACCACATGAGCTGGACAGCGTTGCCCAACATTTAATTTAGATCTATTTTGTGATACCTTATCACCAGCTGTGCAAGACCTGTTAATATGTTTATTATGGTTCAAGTTGCCATATAGCAAGTGCCCTATAATTATTTAACAAGAACTTTTAGTAATTCCCCTGAGTTTCACTTGATTAATTTTTAGAAAGTTCCTTGGGTACATATATCTCTTCTGAATGAAGACCAATAAATCCATACTAGCTGGCAAAAATGTAGTGCAGAAGTATTCCCATGTCCTATCCGTTAAGCAAAACTGTCCATCATAGCTGTAGTACACAATTTAAAGGAGGGTGTATGAAAAATGTAGAAAGTAGTGCAGAACAGAGAAAAAAAAAAAAAAAAAAAAAAAAGAGTGAAACTGCTGCCTAAGAAATAGAGCAGGGAACATAATAGGAGCTGTGCTATACCATAACCTAAACCAGCTTGAATATATTGCATAACTAACCAGATACTTATGACACAGCATTTTAACAGACAAATTTGTATGCATTGAGTTGTTTCATACTTCTTTTGTTTATGAATGGTATTCATACTGGAAAAGGAAGACAACTATTCCCTTCTGACATGATTTGTCAAATGGTAGTAGACAGCAGAATATTTTAGTTTTATAATCCAAATTGTTATCAAATTTAATTGTAAAGTTCAAATCAGTTAGGAAATAAAGAACATAAATGTTTGTCTTTAAAATATCCAATAAGTAATATTTACAATTATGCTCTTTTCCAAGGTGTAAGTATTTTGATTATTTATTACAGAAAATGCTTCTATATATATGAAGTTGAACTACATGTCCATACCAGGGTTTTATAGGTGCAGTACCTGTTGCTCATGAAATACAAAGTTTTAGCTTAACCTACTGTCAGAAAAAATCTAGGAAGAGTACATAGTGTAAAATGTCACAGTGTTTATTATATTATATCATGACACATCCTTAAGATTATACTTCAAATTATTCCTAGAATTGTAAAATGTTCCCTGATATAAAGTAGTGCTTACTCAGAAATACCACTTTTAATACACATATTTATCTTGAAATATCAACTAGCTTCTTAGAATAGTTTGTTGTTTCATGTAGTCATTCATTTTATTCCATAATCATGTTTATTGATGTAAGTATTTACTACAGGCTGCCTATATTCATCTTTCAAATAAGAATGTAAGTCCATGAAATTATCATATTTTACATCTTAAAGTTTAATAATTTGTACAGAACAAAATAACCAAATGGTTAGTAGGAATCTTTAGAGGCTGTCTAGTCCAATGGCTACCTAATTGTACCTAATTGTTACCATTATTGATCAATCTCTGAAAATGAATGAAATCGGAGGTCTGAGAAAAGAGTATTCACACCACTCAAATGAGCCTATTGTCACCTGTTTCCTTTTTCCGGAGGCACGGATTTTGTGAAATCCTTCTGCCCCACTAGACACAGAACCAGGCCAAACCAGTTCATAAACTGTTGACACCATTCAATTGGGAACATGTGTTGTTAAATGACATTATTTGTCCTCCTGTAAGCCCTATCAAGGTCCTTATCAAGTTTGTTGAAGTATCTCCAAGCAGCAGCACAGATCTCTGGTATATCAGTCACTCCTCATAGCTTTGTCATCTGTAAATTATTATTCTGGAAAAGAAACCTTACTAGTAAAAACAGAGGAAAATAAGATATCAGGTATCTTGACCTTTTCCATGCATTTTTCTCAAGGTTCCCTGCCCAATTTAGCTGTAGACATACATTTTTTCCCTAGGCTTCCTTTTGATGACATTGCAAATTCCTGTATATGCCTTTTCTGTTGGCCTTCACATTCCATGCCATATCCAACTCTAGGTAGATTTTGACTTTTCTAAATCTATTCCTATGTACTTGAATACTATCTTTCTATTCATCCAGAGACACCTGCCTCTGCTTGCACATCTTGTACACTTCTTTTTTACATCTGAGTTTAGTAATGAGTTCCTTGTTCATGCATGCAGGCTTCCTTATGCCTTTGTTGTAAGTTGATTGGAATTGATCACCCTCAAGTTAGGTGCAGGACACTCTTAAAAATAATCTTTCTTCTCTTCAGGGCTATATACTATGTGATTCTTACAAGAAAATCAGTAGACAGACCAATGGCTTCCATTCTGAAGAGCAGAGCTGTCATCTTGTTTTAGCCTAGCTTTCTCTTTGCAGAGCCTTACTAAAACTACCAGTCAGTGTTGCCAAAAGTACTCCTGATCTTCACATTCCTTCCTGGTCCTTTCTTGTTTGTAATATGGATTCAAAAACATCACTTCTCATTTGTTTCTCAGTCAATTCCATTCACAAGCTTTCAGCAGTGCACTCCTGTAACCTCCTCAATTGCTCGTGCCCTACTTTGTGGAGCTTCATGCAGCTGTCTGAAAAATGAATTATTTACTTTTTCCTGATCAGAAGCATACTGCATTGTCACCCATGTTAGTCTTTCTGATTTTAGTTGTCTAGTAACCTATTCAAAGGCAGTGCTTCAGCACTTTCTGCTGCTCCTTCAAATAAAAAGCAGCTTCACCTTCTCACCTGTCAATATCTTCTATAACATTGCTTGCATATATCAAATGCTCTGGTGATTACACTTTATATACTAATCAGATTAATCAAAGTTTTGTCCTCAGGAAAAAACATTTTCTTCTGATCTTATACATAAATGAAAGCATCTTAGATATACCTACTCAATGTGAAAATACCATATTGCCTACAAATCATGAGCAAGAAAAATATTAACTTTGTTGATTAATTAATTAAATTACACTAATTAAAAATATAAGCCACATAAATCTTAGAACAATTTTTGAATCAATAAAAATCCTAATTATTCATAATATTCAAAGACCTAGATGTAAAAACTGAAATAGTAATGAAGCAATCATTATTAAATAGAAGCTTCCTGTTCTTATATTTTTCCTAATCCTTTGTTCTGAAATTAATACTTGTTTCTAATAGTTGCTGGTTTTGCTTTTTATTTTATTTTGTTTTAGTTTTCCAAAATGCTTTCATAATACAGGTGAGAGAGCAACATTCTTTTTCTCTTTATTGTGCCTACACTGTGATTTATATTTATTTTGTCTCATTTTCCATGCATTGCCATTTTCTAGAGCTAGAAGTGACCCCGCTATTCTTGTTATCTCTCAGATTACAAAAACATTTTAGATCCTGTATAGTTTTTGAGATCGGTAAATGAAATGTCTGATACTGAGGCCTTAGCAGAAGCTATGTAATTTAAAATCATTCAGCATTTTCTCTGATATAGCATAATCTTGAGATGAAAAAGTAGGGCCAAGTTGCACAGATTTAAAACATCCTTGCTGCTTTCAAGGTTGAAGATGTGTTCTCAGGCAGCTACTCTGTACTGTCCCAATTTAGCATATTAAACTCTTCCTAAAGAGTTCATAATACATAATACCATTGAGTATAAATTGTATGTGCTACTTTAAGGATGCATTACCTTTTCCTCTCATCTGACAAATGCAGATCTTAAACAACTAAAAATGTATCTGGTATCCAGAGCACAAAGTAATAGCTATTTAAATGAGAAAATTCTTTGGGCTTTTGGAAAACTTCATAATCTCTTATTCATGATTAAAAATATTTGAATATAAGCAGAATATTTGCTTCAAGCTGTACTTGATTTTAAATGTTTAAAACCGAAAAACAGGGCCCATTAATGTGAATATTCAAATAGTATTGTTTTCTTGTTCCAGAACTCAATGATTCTGTGAATGTTTCCCTTCTTAGAAATAAAATGGTGTAACATAAGAAACATTTAAATTATAAGAAACATTTAAATTTTGTTTTTTTAAGCTTTTAACTACGAGAGTTTGTAGCTTTACATATCGATTAGGTTTTGCATTTTAAAGTTCTTGCCTAAGAAACTTCCTTTTAAAGTGTTTACTAGTCTTTACTATGAAATGTACTCACGGTATTCTTTTAGCAAAGATGAAATACATCTTCTTGACTACTTTTTGAAAGCAGTATCAAAATACTATGTCTCCATTGTAAGAAACTTAAAATGCAGTGATGAATGTAAAAGATCAAAGGAAAAACACAGGAGAGATATTACTTGCTAAATATCATACAGCTGTTTGTTGGCAGAAACCCCAGCAGAACATTTCCTGGCTTCCAGAATGCTGTTCCGTTCACTGAATAGCCATGTTTCCAATTAGACATCACTCTTTTCTCTATCAAGAAAAATTGTATACTTACAAAATGACACACTCCATAGCATCTTTTTGGATGCATTCTATTAGTATGAGGAAAATTCACTGGCTGAATTTAGTGTGTTTTTTTCCAGTATAAATGTAGATAATCTGAATCACCCCGCCCATTCACCGCTCGCTTCAGAAATACATTCCAATAGCCAGAATGATACTTTCTTACTTGTGAAGTCTCTTATGCTTTTCATAGAAAAGTCTGTTGAGGAGTATAATGTAAACTACGTATTTTATTATTTTTTATTGAATTTACTATAGGTAATGGAATCCATCTTGAATAAGTAATGCTACCTTATGTCCGACAAACTACTTCTGGTATCTGAAATATTAAATCTCATAAACTGTATATTAAAATAGTAAACTGCACGTTTCTAAGACATTCTCATTTATTTCCATAAAAGTCTCCCAAGAAACAGGAGAGTGTTTTCCAAAGAGACAAGCAGATGAGCCCATAAGATACTGATTTGTCTATTGCTCCCTAATTTAAAAATAGCATCAAACTCATAATGAATAAAGGCTTGCACTTTAATGTGTTTTATTTCATCCTCTACCAACTAAGGCAAAAAGGCATGTGAATTCAGCTTGGCTCATTGAATTTTGAAGGCCAGTGTCTGAAAGCCGGTTTCTCATTTGGCCAAAGTTCTAATAGTTATAGTAGCTTTTTCTTTCAGGAAAAAAACAAAAGTAAGTTGATCATAAAACAAAACTACTGGTTACTCTTCATTTAAAACCCTTGAAGCATAAAGTTCATTTCTGTGTGTGTTTATAGTAAAAGTTTTGTGCAGTATACAGATGAACATAACTACTTTTCCTCATATTACACTTCTTAGAATTGTCATGGTTTTACAATTTTGTAATTTTGCTATCAGTATTCCACATCATAACATCATGATAAAGTGCAGATGATTTTGACAAATGTGCTGCTCACAAAAGAAGACTGAATGTCCCAGGGAACACCACGGTCAGTCATATGACACAGACTCTATATAATCTCACTTCAGTGTGGGACTCGCTCTCTTGGATCCTGCCAGCCATGGGGGAGTGTGTGGAAACATTTCAGTTGTTTCGCCTAGAGTTACAGTAGGCCTCTCGGTTTCGGGACTCACTCTCTCTTATTTTACTTGATTCGTTAGCCTTAATTCCAATTATATTGTATTATATTGTGTTATTCTGTATTCCGATGTAGTATTTAGTAAATAAGTGTGCCTCCTTAGATCGTTGCCACTGTATTTATTTTCCTTTTTCCTTTTTCCTTTTTCCCCTTTCCTTTTGGGATAGCGGCCCTACAGGCCATCTATTTCCCCTGTCATGGGTGCAGGTAGATTTTAGGTTAACCTATGACAAGAATCTATTGGGTTTAAAATTAGAAAATTTAGAATATTTTGCTTATTTTCTGACAAGATTTTCCAGAGGTAATAAATTCAATGTCATAAGGAACAATGAAACTCAAAGAGAGACTTTTAATAGAAGTTACAACATGGGCTTCTAAATCATGTTCTTGCAAGGATTTTCATCCTTATTATTAAAAAAGAATTTATCAAAAAAAAAAAAAAAAAGAATTTTACATGTATAAATGTACAAACACATACTCATGCAGATATACATATGTTGTACATTTATATATATACATTTAAATGACATCTTAACTAACTGTTGAGTTATGCATTCCAATTAAAATCATTCCTGTTAAGTAACCCATTTTCAGCAAAGCTTCCTAGACTTCTTCTATGAATGTTCATGTACTATGGATATTTTACACTGTTTGCTAATGTTCTCAAAGAAAGAGATAAAAATAATTAAATTGTCAGCTGTTTATTAAAAAGGTTAGGTGGAAATGCCTGTATCAATGCAACTTTGTAGCTGGAGATGAAGTTCCTTCAGAAATGTCTTTTCAGATGCAATATCTCACGTTTTGATTACAGAGAGAGATCTTAAGAAATGTAGTGATTGTAGCCTCTGATACTGTTGAGTATTGATGTCATGGGTTAACTTGCAAAGGAGTAAAAAGAAACAGATTGTTAATCAGCTTTTTGTTATCAATAAAAACAGAGAAGCCTCTGTGTAGAGCAGAGAATATATTTGTCACTTACATTCAACATGGCTGATGATAAAGAAATATGGGAACAGGTGAGCAAAAGATGAGCAAAAAATTTAGTTTTTGAGATTCTGCTACTGCACAAAATGAATATTCCAGCAAGTGAATGTAATAGATGTTCATAGAGTATTCATTTAATTTGTTCGTTGCTAGTCATGAATAGCAGCATATTTGACTGTTCACAAGAGATGAACCTAGATAGAAACTTAAACAGAAGTAGCTGTGAAGGAAAACCATTAAAAGATGAACCTTGTATTACTTTCAAGAAATAATCAGCCAGTTTTTTCCATGCACTGCAATAACTATGAATGACTGTTCTTTATACACAACAGTTATAAATGATATTTCATATTTCATGATATTTGTTTCTGTGTACCAAAAATATGTATTTATCCCAAGCCATACCCATGGAACCTCTGGCTTAGAGGCTTTATGTTCCTAAAAATGGTCAGCAGTTGTCCCATAGTAAAGTGACAGGGCTCATTTCCCAGTAAACTATTTCAGCTTGTAGAAAGTAGAAACAGAATTAGAGCTGTAAGACTACAGTTTATTTCAGATTTTGAACAAAATTCCTTTGGCTCTGTTTCTTGGAAGCAAATGCCTGAGATACACTTCAGATAAGTATTTAAAAGGTGCATTTAAAAGCTTGTACTCACCTATATGCTGCAATAATTACACTACCATGTATTTTTACTAACTTTACCTTTCTATCTATCCAATCGGTTGATGTAAGCAATTGTGTCTGACTTTTTTGACCAGTCACAAATATTAGAAGCAATATATCCTTGGGATAAGTCATTTTAAAATGACTTCAGTCATTTAAAAAATGTAAATGAATATTAGTAGAATTAGTTTGCATAATGAATAAATTTAAGATATTTGTGATCATGAGGATGTAGGAAAAAAATAAAAGCTAAATTAAATTCATTAATAAATTATTCATTACTTTTTTTTTTTTTCCTCCTAATTATCCATTCAATTCTGAATGTAACAACTAACAAGACACATGTTCAGCAATTTTATTTGTGCTGTAAACTCAATGAAACTCTTTTTCACTTCCATGTATAGTTGCCTTTGCAATTCATTGTGAGGCTGTTAATTTCTGCTTGGGTAGTTTATTTACCTTATGAATACTTCTTGCTTTGATAGACAGAACCTCATACATTTTACTTGAATCCGTTCTCAGTGTTTCCTGGTGAGACTTTAGTCCTATTTCAGCCTGCAAGACAATGTTCACAGAGGAATAAATTAGTTCCTTTACAGGGAAGCCCAACCACTTTCAGTAAGGTATTTAGCACATAATCACATATCAAGTTTATTCTTATGCCTAAAATTGTTTAATTTCGGATTATTCTATTAATTTTTATAGTGATATCTTGTGTGTCTTTGAGTCTAGTTTTGCCCTTAGAGTTATACTACGTTTTGTTATGTGCCTTTGTAACAAACATATATATCTACATAAATATATATTTACATTTATTACAAAGCACTGAAATTAGGAAGAAAGGAGGAAATAGAACACAAATATTTTAATATTTTGTGCGATCCTAATTCTACAGAAAATCCTCTACTTTTTATGCCTTTTGAGCATTAACTTCTATTGCAAAATTTCCTTGGTATTATTCTAACAATTGTTTATGAGATTGTCGCTCTAAAATGAGTTGTTTAAGCAAAAGATGAACACAGAAAACATTTCAAGAAATATATCCATGTGACATTTGCTGCCACGGTACATACCAGCCTGTTATAACTTATGGTAGCTTAGCTCTAAGAATATCAAATTTTATATATAATTCCTCTCTTTTGCAACATTCTTCATCTAATTTACATTATGATCATTTCTAGATAGTTCGCTTGCCACAGGGCACATCCACAAATAATTATGTCTATTCACAGCAGTCTAGAATTTAATTCATGTTACAATATATGTTGTAAATCACAAAGTGCTTCCATCATTCCTTTGGAAGGAGCTACAAGGACTGGATCATAGATGCCCAACCTTGTCTGGGATGCACTGAGTGAGAAGAAACTGTTGTGGGCTGTGTAAAATACATAACATAGTTAACATATATAAGTATCAAAATATCATTTTTAAAAATTTCTATTAAAAAAAAAAACAAACAAAAACAAAACAAAACAGAACCAAAAAAAAAAAGAAAACAAAAACAAGAAGAGAGCAATAAAAGTAGTGGGATATTTGACCTTGTTTTTGTGAAACATCAGTGTACTGTGTGATGGAAGTGATTATAATTCTTAGTAAGTTCTCAGAGTGCTTGTCAGAGATTTTTAATGAAATTTTACTCTTCCTGAACTTTATCCTTGAAAACAGCTGCTCACTAATGTAACTACAGCCAAAAAACAATGCAAAGAATAAGGTATGATTGTGAAGAGAGGTTTATTTTAATCTGCTAAGGCAGATCTTATGAAAGTCTAGTAGAACATGATCAGTTTTTGATTAGAATTGAATATCTGACTGCAACTCTACATTCCATTTGAAAATGTGCAGGTAATGTATTCATGTTAACTGAAAATGGAGTTGCAAAAACACAGACACACAAAAAATTGTTTGTTTGTTTGTTTGTTTTATAAAATCTCGAAACCTATTCTCAAGTTCTTTTATCAAAATCTTGAGTTTGAGCCCTCCCCTTTTCCTGGTTTCAGCCCAGGCATTGCTAAACACACACTGATTATTTGTTGGTTGCTGTGATCTGTGCGTGCCTGAGGCTGGGCCGGTCAGAGCATCTAGAGAAGAGCCACTGCCCTCACGGTGTGGGGAAGGGGCAGGCTGCAGTATGAACTGTTTGCCTAGATGCATTCCTTGACTGTATTAAGTCTTCTGAGGATCACTACTAAACAATACTTAGAACTTTTACCAAGACACCTGAGAAAATAATATACTGACTGGGTGCTCTATGAGCTTTCTGTATTCAATAAATAAATGAAGTGGCTTATCAAAGCATGAAAATTTGCTGGAGAAAGAAAGTAAATGGATAACATAAATAAAATCAAGGTTATATAGAATGACTAGCTGTTCCTTTTTTAAAGATTGGATCACTTATATGTTCCCTTTCTAACTTCCAGATAAGAAATGTACTTAGTTATTTCTTGCTACCAACATCCTATCTAGGTTTGTAGCACAAAACTTCAATAATTTGTTATCCCTCTTGCTGAGTACTAAGGAAGCCAGGGCTAATGCTTAAGTATATATAATGATCACCATGCATTTTATATCTCCTTTCCTCCCTATGAGCTACTCCAGTTATCAATTTCTGCTTGATAATGAAATTACAGGTACTATATAAGTCTACACATAATGCTGGTGTCCAAGGAAACTTTTTATTTCTTTTACTTTTGAATAAGTATTCTGTGATGAAATTGATTTACATGAGATTTTAAAACTTTTGTGAATGTTATACTTTATTAATAATTTTCTCTTAACCATTTTAACATGAATACCCAAGATATTATAAAGCATAAATTCAGATTTAGGAAGCTGCAAAAATCTAACTTGCTTTTTCTCTGTCAGATATCTCCCTTCCTTCTGAACTCCAGATTTTTTCAGAGTGAGATGACACAACTATAGAAATTGAATTTAGCATAATGGGCACTTCAAGATGTCTCACAAAACCACTATGAGTGTCTTTATCAGAGGTATTATTGGTTGAGAGAAGGAATAGTGTCAAAGTTGCAGGTGTTTTGCATTCTTTCCTTTAGATTTTAATCAGATCTGGAAGGTCTTTTAGTTGTTTTTGTTTGTTTGTTTGTTTGTTTGTTTTTGTTTGTCTGCTTTTTCTCTTTTGTTTTGTTTTGTTTTGTTCTTTTCCCTGTACTGTCTGTATCTCTACTTATGCCTTCCTCATAAGATAGTTTTATCTGTAATCAGAAATATGACAGACAACATATATGTTAATGTCTGGCTTGCAAATTGAAACTGTGAAAAATGAAATTATGCTGGAATTATAGCAATTTGAGTAAAAATTTTAGAGGCTGCAGAGTCAAACAAAGAGTCAGAAGGAACTTGCAAAATCAGCTCCAACCATCAGAGTGAAGTGAAGCTAAATTTGAAAATTAATTGTAATAACTAGATAATATTTGGAAAGCCCACATATCTTTATTTAAGAAAAAAAGAAAAAGAAAATCAATTATTCAGTGCAAGTTACAGATTCATTTCAAAATGACACCTGGTGATCACAAGGAATACAAAGTTGAGTAGAGATGCAAACTGTGGTAATTTTGAAAAACTTAGATAAAAAGACATAATTATAAAAACAGTTTTTTTTTAAAATGTCAGTCCCTCTGTAAATTCCTTTTTGGACTGACAGTAAAATTCACAGAATATCACTGCCTATCTTCAAATCTGTATTTTGATTTTTAGGAAATTTCCTTTTATTTTGGCAATAACTGTCTCCTTTTGACCAGTGTCGGTGAAAGGCCTGTCTCAGCCTTCAGTCTGGAAGAAATTAATATCATTCTAGTCTTACTAGATACTCTTAACACAGACTTCTCGTCACACAAATTTATTTAAACATCTGGTCAAACATACTGAATGCAATTTATCTTACTTGCATTTAAAAGTGACAAAGTCCAGGAAATAACAATATGCTCAAAAAGCTTAAGGGCCTGAAAATTTGCAGATGTTCTATAATGTACTGCATATAAGAAAATCTGAATGGTAGTGAAGATAAAGTTAGATGTCTTTTGTCTTATTGAAAAAAAAAAAAAAAAAGTAAAAAAAAAAAAAGTGCCCATTTCCTCCCTATGAGGCTTAGCTACACAAATAAACATCCCAAAAGTAGAGTAACCACTTAGGAATTTGAAAGCTAATGAAATGTTACAGTGAAGGGCAATAAACAATTCTCTGAAAGATAAGCTGATTATCAATGTTAGATATCCTTTCCTTCGGAAAGCTGGAAGCAGACTATGTCAAGCACTGAGTCTTATCATTTCTGAAGAGAAGTCAAATGCCATTTCTCCTTACTTGTCAAAAGGAAGAAATTATCCTCCCCACATACACATTATTATCCACCATCTGTGTGATAGCTTCGCATAATTACTTACATAAAGAGTCTCTGATAAGCTTTATTCCTAATAAACAGAAAATAAAATTAACTCTCATATTTGATCAGTCTCTGCAAAGACTTAAAATAAATATAGTCGAGCTTTAATTTTTCTTTCTCAGAAACCTGACAAGACATCTGCTGAAACACACACTTACTTTGAAATATTTCTTTAAAAAGAAATTCTAAATGAAGCTACAGTCCTTGAAGACTGAGTGTGCTACATGTTCAATTGGAAGAAAGTATTTGCTTTTTGCATTATGAATCACAGAATCGTAGGGGTTGGAAGAGACCTCCAGAGATCACTGAGTCAAACCTCCCTGCCAAAGAAGGTTCCCTACGCCAGGTCACACAGGTAGGTGTACAGGCAGGTCTTGAGTATCTCCAGAGAAGGAGACTCCACAACCCCCCCAGGCAGCCTGTTTCAGTGCTCCGTCACCATCACCATAAAGCTCTTGGGTTCATTCGTGCAGAACTTCCTATGCTCCAGTTTCTGGTCATTTTCCCTTGTCCTGTCTCCACACACTGCTGAAAAGAGTCTGGCCTTGCCACATTGCCCCCTACACCTTAGATATTTATCAACCTGGATCAGGTCCCCTCTCGGTCTTGTTTTCTCAACTCTAAACAGACCCAGTTCACTTAGCCTTCTTCCATAGGGGAGATGCTCCAGGACCTTTATCATCTTTGTGCCCATCTGCTGGACTCTTTCAAAGAGATCCCTGTCTTTTTTATACTGGGAGCCTAGAACTAGACACAGTACTCCAGATGAGGCCTCACCAGGGCAGAGTAGAGGGGAAAGGATCACCTCCCTCGACCTGCTGGCCATGATCTTTTAATGCACCCCAGAATGCCATTGTACTTTTAGGCCACGAGGGCACACTGATGGCACATGGCCAACCTGTCATTCACCAGGACACCCAGATTCCTCTCAGCAGAGCTCCTCTCCAGCAGGTCATCCCCCCACCTGTACTGGTGTATGCAATTATTCCTCCCTAGGTACAAGACTCTACACTTGCTTTTGTTAAAATTCATCCGGTTTCTTACTGCCTAGCTTTCCAGACTGTCCAGGTCTTGCTGAATGGCAGCATAGCCTTCAGGTGTGTCAGCCAATCCTCCCAGATTCATATCATCAGCAAACTTGCTGAGGGTGGCCACTATGCCCTCATCAAGGTCATTGATGAAGATGTTGAACAAGACTGGACCCAACACCAACCCCAGGGGAACACCACTAGTTATAAGTTTCCATCTGGACTCTGTACCACCAATGACGACCTTCTGTGCTGTGCCAGTCAGCCAGTTCTCAACCCACCTCACTGTCCACTCATCTATCCCACACTTCCTTGGCTTTATTATAAGGATGTTGTGGGAGACAGTATCAAATGCCTTGCTGAAATCAAGGTAGATGACATTCAGCACTCTTCCGTCATCCACACAGCCAGTGACAACATCACAGAAGGCTACCAGGTTGGTCAAACATGACCTCCCCTTGGTGAACCCATGCTGAGTACTCCTGATAATGTCTTTTTCTTCCAATTGTCTGGAGATGGCATCTAGCACAAGCTGTTCCACCATCTTTACAGGGACAGAGGTGAGGCTGACTGGTCTGTAATTACCCGTATCTTCCTTCTTGCACTTTTTGAAGACTGGAGTGACATTGGCTACCCCCCAGTCTTCAGGCACCTCCCCCATTCTCCAAGATCTCTCGAAGATGATAGAGTGTGGTTCAGTTATCACCTCTGCCTATTTTCTCAGCAATTGTGGATGCATTGGGTCCCATGGATTTATGGACACTGGTGTTGCCTAGGCGCTCACGAACCACCTCTTCCCTGACTAAAGGGAAGTCTTCCATTCCCCAAACCCTCTCACTAACCTCCAGGGTCTGAGATTCCTGAGGGAGAGCTTTTTCACTGAAGACAGAAGCAAATAAGTTGTTCAGTATCTCTACCTTCTCAGCATTCCCTATTACCAGAACATCCCCCTCATTTAGTAGGGGACCCACATTCTCCCTAGTCTTCCTTTTACTGTTAACATGCTTTAAAAAGCCTTTTTTATTATCCCTTATCACTTTTGCCAGATTCAATTCCAGGTGGGCTTTAGCCTTCTTCATTGCATCCCTACAGGCCTTGACAACATTTCTATGTTCTTCCCAAGTGGTCAGACCCTTTTTCCACATTTCATGGACCTTCTTCTTCCCTTTGAGTTTGCTCATGAGCTCCTTGCTCATCCGTACAGCACTTCTGGCACCCTTTCCTGACTTCCTGCCCACAGAGATGCACTGATCCTGAGCTTGGAAGAAGAGCTGTTTAAATGCTGATCAGTTGTCCCCTTACCTTCTAACACCCTAGCCCACAGGATAGCTCCAAGTAGGTCCTGGAAGAGATCAAAGTTGGGTCTCCTACTTTTTGCTATGCTTCTTCCACTCAGGATCTTGAACTTCACTATCTCATTGTCACTACAACCCAAGCTGCCCCCAGCCTTAACAAGTCCTTCCTTGTTAGCAAGAATAAGGTACAATAACACTCCTCCCCTCATAGGTCCCTCCACCACCTGCATCAGAAACTTGTCTTCAACACATTTTAAGAACCGTCTGGACCACCCGTGCCTGGCCACGTTGCTCATCTGGCAAGTATCTGGATAACTGAAGTCTCTCATAAGCATCATCACCTGGGATCTTGACGCTACTTCGAGTGTTTGTGGAAGGCCTCATCAACCTCCTCTACAGGGGGCCTGTAGTACACACCCTCAAAAGTGTCACCCTTACCAGCCTCCCCCTTGTTTCTCACCCACTAGCTCTCCACAGCTACATCACTCTCTCCCAGGTGGAGTTCAATATGTACTAGCTGCTTTCTCATATAAAGAACAACTCCACCACCCTGCTTGGCCAGCTATCTTTCCTAAAAAACACATAGCCCTCCATGACAACATTGCAATTGTGTGAGCTGTCCCACCACATCTCCGTGATCACAATGAGATCATGGCCTTGCAAATGCATGCATATCTCCAACTCTTCCTGTCTATTTCCCATGCTGCGCACATTAGTGTACAGACACTTTAGCATCCCTCCACCCCTCTCCATTCCTTTGAACTCCACCCTCTTCACCCATCAAGCTCTTTTTTGAGCCTTGAACTACCTCAAAATTTTCAGATGAGAGATCAGCTATTACCTTAATAATTACTTATTGATGTTGTGACTGGAGAGGGGAAAAAAAATGACAACTCATATTCCCTGAATGAAATAGATTTGAATAAAGAAACTATTCTATGTCCACCAGTGTTTACCAGGAATGCCTTTATAGCTCCAGTTATTTACTTTTGGTACATATGTATAACATTCACTGTGGCAAGAAGTGAATGTATTGCCCTTCCCAAACTATAAAAAACAAACAAACAAACAAACAAAAAAAAAAAAAAAAACAACCTAAAACATGTATGTATTTGTTTATGTTATAGGCATTAAATATGTCACTGAGGACTAACCAGTTATGTTAATAGTTACTATTTAGTCTTCAGTTTTAGACCTGAAGTTTTAAGTCATTTCACTATTCATTTTAAATAAGTCCTTAGAAAAAAGGACATCTACTTTTCACTGAGTGTCATTTTTTCCACTGAAACTTTCCTGTTATCTCCAAATAGCATGGGTCTGGCAATATATTTTAAGCAATTAGAATTAAATTTGGTTTTAAAAAGACATTGCTATGATCCAGGAGTGTGTTTTCATGGCCAGTGAGGCCAGTGGTATATCCTGGGATGCATTAAAAAGAGCAGGACCAGCAGGTTGAGGGAGGTGATCTTCCCCATATACTCAGCCTGCTGAGCAAGTCTGGAGTGCTGTGTCCAGTCCTGGGCTCATCAGTTAAAAACAAAAACAAACAAAAAAAACAAACAAAACCAAAAACAAATAAACAAACAAGAACAAACAAACAAAAAACAGGGAACATCTAGAGAAAGTCATGCAAATAGCCACAAAGATGATTGGGGATCTGGAGCATCTCCCTTATGAGAAAAGGCTGAGAGGTCTGGGACCGTTCAGCCTTGGGAAGATGAAAAGGGTGCATGTCAAAATATGGGGCCAGGCTCTTTTTTGGTGGAGAAGATATTTGAAGATATTAAGAACAGAAGCAGCCTGGGCTGCAGTGACCAAGTGCTGATTGGTTTTGTGATCTTTATGAATTTGGGCCTGGCAAAGAGTGGAGTCAGGACGCCTCTACAGGAAATACTTTGAGGCACTGGTGTGTGTTCAGAGAAGGGCAACAAAGCTGGTGAGGAGCCTGAAGCACAAGTCTTATGAGAAGTGGCTGAGGGAGCTGGGACTGTTGAGTCCAGAGAAGAGGAGGCTCAGGTCTGACCTCGTATTTCTCTGTCTGAAGGAAGGTTGTGGTGAGGTAGGATTCAGCCTCTTCCCCCACATATTGAGCAGTAGGATGAGAAGGAATAGCTTCAGATTACACCAGGGAAGATTCAGGTTGGGTGTTAGAAAAGACTTCTCCAAGAGAGTGGTCAGGCACTGCAATATTTTCCTTTATTGTTTTAATACATTAATTTCTTTTTAAATCTCTAACATAATTTTTTGTACGATTTGGAGTTTGTTTGGTTTTGCCTTATTTTATATAAAAGATATATAAATCAGATAAACAAACAAATCAACAAAACAGACTCTTATCAAATATTCTTAGAACTTATTTGTTTCTACATTCAGAACTTTACATGTAATCGTTTCTCAATTAGACAACACTCTCATATCCTATGACTGTCAGATTATTCTGCAAATAATTATCTGAGATAAACATAATTACTTCTAAAGGGTAGTATTACTTAGTGTTATAAAATTCTCAAAATTTATTCATAAGAAGTTGTTTACTAACATGAAAATTCCCTGTTTTCCTACTGTGTTATGGTCAGTACAATCTTTAAAAGGCCAGCTGATTGGTCAGGCAGGATCTGCCCTTGGTGAAGCCATGCTGGCTTTTTCAGATCGCCTTCTTATCTCACATGTGCCTTTACATCTCTTCCAGGATGATCTGCTCAGTATTCTTCACAGGCATAGACATGAGGCTCAACAACCTGTAGTTACCTTGGTTTTCCTTTCTCCTTTTCATAAAAATGCTTCCTTTTTCTCAGTCACCAGAGATTAGAAAATTTACCAAGGCATAATCACTACATCCAAGACCACCTCCAATCTCAACTTCTTTAATAATTTCCTCTGCACTGGTGAACACCAGGTCCAGCAATGCTTCACTCTTGTTTGGTCTGTTCAATACCAGGACCAGGAAGTCTTTATCAATTAAGTCTAGGAATCTTCTGGATTGTTTGCAACTTGCCAAGTTACTTTCCCAGAAGATATCAGGTGTTTGAAATCTCCAATGAATATGAGAGCCTAAGAGAGTGACACCTCTTGTGACTGAAGCAAAAAGGCCTTGTCTACAGGCTCCCCTAGATCAGGCAGTCTGTAGTAGATCCCAGACACCAGAAAAAATGATGCATGATTATACCAATAATCTGACTCAGAGTTCTTAAGGGCAACCAAAATTTCCCCACAGGTTTTACCAAACTTCAATGAAGAATAAGGGCTTTGACCTTTTGCACAAAATAAAAATATCATAGCACAGATTCAATCAGTTGCTCCTGAACCACAATTTTACTGTATACATTTATCTTCCAAATAGGGAATATTAATCACAGACTACAACAATTAATACTCATTCAGATAAGATGTATTCTCAAATGGTCCCTGAAAACATTTAGTTCAGTTAACTTACATATTCTGAATTAGGAAACAAATGAAAAACTCCTAACTGTTTAATAGATTTAACACAAGGAGCGAAAAAGAAAGTATTGGTTTTCAGCTTCCTTATCTTTTAGGTATCTAGAACATTTTCTTACATTTACTGTAGGTATTATGTTTTTATTTGGAAGATTTATTTAGTGCATAAGATTAACATCATGACAATTTGGTGTTTAGGCATTATGTACACACAAAAATATATGTCAATCTAGATAGCAGTTCTATTAATCTGCACAGAAAGGTTTTTCAATTAAAACAGTTTATTTTCGATCTTCTTGCTCTCACAGGCTTTCAGATAAAATTCCTTTTCAGTAATTCACTCAAGTGAAAATAAATTTTAGAAAAGTCAGTTGAAAGTTTTAGGAGAACAACTACTAGAAGAAAAGCTTGATTTTAACTAATATAAGATTAAAATTTTCTCAACAAGACAAGTCACACAAATCATTGGGTAAAAGCAATCAAGATTTGTATAAATTTACCATAATAAAGTAGAACACTGGACTTGAAGAGAAAGCTCTGTAAAATCTGAAACTTTAGCTTGTCCACTTAGCACTACAATCCATGAAAAATATTGGAAAGAATTATGTTTTTAGAAAAGTTTACTGTATTTAAAGAATAATACTAGATTAAATTTCATGAATTAGTTTATCTGAGGAGCAGAAAAGAAAAATAAAGAAGCCCCTAGGTATTAGATGTTATTGGTAATTATTCTTGACTTCTGTTTTGAGTTTTAATTGTGACTGGGGTTAGTCAAGTTCAAGTTCCAGTTGAATCTGAAGGGGTTAAACTTTTCACTTTTTATAAAAGACATTTTTACTCCTGATGGCAAGATACTTCTCAAAGAGGTTTCATGACTATTTCTTCTATGATGTTTTTGTTTCTGCTTCATACAAGATACTTAGCTGTATTGACTGAGAAAAGTTCTGATCTGTCTGATCACTCACCAGCAACTTTAAAGACACTCATTTGCTTATTGTTTTGGCTCAGTGACCAATTTTTATTTATTTATTTTCCTGAAGCACAATCAAAATTGGTAGGAAAGAATAAGGAAACAGAGTCAGTAATTATAAAATGGTCTCAGGAGTCATAAGATAACACTTTTTAGCGTGAGTTGAAGTGGTCAAGTATATGTTAGACTTTCCAGTGTTCTTTACATGGTGAATTTACACCACCATGTCCAAGACATAAATGACCAGTTTCTCTAGGAGAGTACTGTGGACAACAGTGTCAAAAAACTTTATTAAAATCAAGGTACAAAACATCCATAGCCTGTTTTTCATGCATTCTTTGAGTCATCTTGTAATAGAAGGAGACAAATTTAGTTAGGCAGGAATCTGCCCTTCATAAGCCCATGCTAACTGTGTTGTGCACTAGGTTGGATTTATTTATGCTCTTGCAGCAAACTTCTTATGTTATGTCTTTTAACCTTCTGCATTAACTACTAGACTGGGAGAACTGTCTGTACAGTTCATATCTTCTGTTGTCTACATTTTCTTCAAACATAAGAATAATGTTTTGCTACCCAGTTTATCTCAGATTACAGGCTGATTATTCAAAGAAAAATAATCCAGAGTCTTTAGGGATCATTTTTCAGTAACAGAAATCAATCTGAGTTTATTTATCATGAGCAGTTTTTCTCTATTTCTAGATAGATAGATAACACTGAGTTAACATTCAGTCAGCTGCAGCTTTTTTTCTAGAGTGGAAGAATAGTCAGTGGTTATGTCTTCATCATTAAGGTTTGCTTTGTTGTTGTTGTCGTTTTGTGTTTTTGTTTTTGTTTTTTTGTTTGTATGTTTCAGTACAAATGTTCGAATCAGAACACAAAGCATTTAAAAAAGAAATCATACTGGGGATAGACTGAGTAAGGAACAGCCCTTGGGCCATGCTAGCAATGAGCTGAGCAGGAGTGATAGGCAAGGCCTAGCAGGAGAGACAGCCAGCAGTAACTAGAGTAGCACGAGCAGAAGTGCCTCCAAGAGACTGAGGAAAATTGTTGTCTCCTTCTACTCAGAACTCATATGTACTGTATCCAGTTTTGTATCCTTTGGTAAAAAGGATACAAAAAGACGTAAACACACTGTAGAATGATTAGTGTACAGGCATTAAGATGATCAGGGTTGGAATAGCTGCCGTACGTGGAGAGGCTGGGAGACCATGAGATGTACAAACGGGAGAAGAGCATTCTTTGGAGCACCTCATATCCACCTCCGTTTGTAGGAAGATGACTGTGAGAACACAGTTTTTCTCTTCACAGTAGTTCATGGTAGCAGGGATAAGAGGCCCTCACATCATTTTCAATAAAATGAAAGTTCATACGTAATAAACTTAGAAAGTTTTCTTCTTAGGACAGCCAAGCAATGAGATATAATGTCTAGACAAGTCATACATCTTTGCAGATTTTCAAGACTCAGCTGGATAATACCCTCAGGATCTAGACAGAGGGCTGCTCTGAAAGTAATGCCTCCTAGTTTATTATGTTCATTCAAAAAGTCAGAGGTGGATGTTGGTAGTATGAAACTAAAGTCTGAACCTTCCAGCCAATATTCAACAACAGATGGCAGCAGAGGAGCAGCCTAACAAAATGATGTCTGAAATGGAAGTGTGCATGAAGCACAGTGTGTCACAGAATTCCTCCATCCAGAAAAAAATTCCACATGTTGTCATTCACTGATGCCTTCTGTATGTTTCTGGAGACAAAACAATGGATGTGAACAGTGGGGGCAATGGGAGGTGCATTTTAGCTGTGGCAACAGCAACACAAAAGACATGCAGCATTCCAGATAGCCATGCACAAGTGATCACAACACAAATTGAAGAAATTCCTGATCAGGTCATCTATGCAAATCGGCTAATGACGATGACTATGTTGAAAATGTTTTTTATGTAGCTGAGAATCTGCTCTACCAAATAGATTTATTGTGCTCTTTCAATCTATTGTAGTTCCCATGGAAATAAATAAGATGCATTACTTTTGGAGTGACCTTCAAATACTAACCTATGCTGTTTATGAAGAAAATACAAATGTGGACATTGACTCTCCTAGAATGTATGGGCAACCTGTAGATTGAGCTATACTGTCCTTATCGTTATTGTAGAATTTCAGTTACTACTTCCATTATTAGTACTTCTATTCACACTTCTATCCATGTGTCACTGATGATTACATTACTTGAATTTCTTCTTGTAAGAATCTTTTCATACCTTAAGCTGTGAGACTTCAATGAAAACTATACAGTTCCTGATTTGACATGCAGCAGCTGCTGTATGAGCTAGTACTATCTAAAGTATTTTCTCTCTTACTTATTTTACCTTTGACATAATCAGTTCTTCATCTTCTCCTGAAGTCAAACTATGCAAAATTATTGTTTATTACAGAAAGCTCTAACATTTTAATGTTTTGCAACTGAAATTAGGTAATTATTATATTTCTTAACATACTATTTTATCTATATAACAGCAAAAACCCAGAATGACAATTATCCAATAATTATTGCAAAGGAAAGTATCTTGCTTACGGATAATTTATAGACAACTTTTACAAAACTTTTAATGTTGTCTTTAAATCTACCTTTATTGTCTTCTGCTTAACAGATGTTGCCTTTTTAAAAGGTTAGAATTAGCATAAGCATGTGCAATTTTAAACAAACAACAGCAGCAACAACAAAAAATAAAAACAAGATACAAGGGATGTAGTTAGTATTGATAAATTATTGTACCAAATTTTGTATAAAAAATGCAGAAAACTTTAAGATATAGAAAACTCATAATATAGTGCTAACTTCAAGAACATTATTTGCTTCTAGAACTACTCATCAGCAGCTACCTAGTTTTAAAATTAAAATTAAAAATTATAATTAAAATTAAATTAATTCCAGGCAAGATTAGACAGGTCACATAAAATATAGCTACAATTTTCTATTTGAGGAATCTTTTGTAAGGATATTGACCTACCAAAACACATTTTGTGATAGACTTATTTGAGCCATCTATCAATACATGACTCAAAGAAAGGGGCCTTCAAAACAATATTGTTCTTTTTCTCACTTTGGATTGTTAAGACAAAAACAAGTGAAATGTAACAAGAAGGTTGTTAAGTTTTTAAAGCAAAAATCCACTCCTGTAGTACTGCAGCAAAATTTAAATTGGCTGTAAATTTTGCTTAAGGGCAAGGAGTTTAAGGAACATCTGGGGATTCTGAAATAACCTGCATTCATTTATGTTATTTAAGTTGTAAAATCATATTCAATCTTGACCCACTCAGGAAATCTAACATAAACGTCCTGCTGATTTTGACAGTCATACAGCAAAAACACCCTCTAATGAGCATTTAATAGTCACCAAAAGTTCTGCATTAAGTACAAAGCCCTTTTGATTACTTATTCCACTAATTTAAAGTAAATGCTTTTACAGATGGCATCTGTTAGGATGCGGAGCGTGTGCTGCATTTATATGTAGCCATTGAAAATAAATTCCAGCTTTGGTATAAAGATTGTAAGAAAAAGATCAAACACAAAACACTGAGTAAACGTTTACTGGTGATATTTTTAAAGCTCCTCATAAAATCCTATCCAATACCCAAAGACAATAGTCAAAGTATATGATGTAATTGAGAAATATTTTGGCAAATTAGCACCTAAAGAAAAGTGAATAAGAAAAAGAAATTGAGGTTTTCAATTTTGTTTTATCTTCTCCCCTGGGTTGCAAAAAATATCATAATTCAGTGTTCCTTCTAACTATATGAGAATTACATAAAAGAATGAAAGAATAAATAAATAAACAAATAAATAAATAAGAGACAGGAACACTTTTAGTTACTGTACATTAATTAGAGAACAAAAATGGGTCCGATTTAAATGACCAAAACAAAACAAAACAAAACAAAAACAGTTAACTATTGTATTGTTTTTGAAGTAAAAGGACAATTAATTATTCTTGTGTCATTAAAATAAAAAATAAAAATAATGCTAAAATACATATTAATAATACATATTAAAATATGCAAATTAACAGCAATTTTTATCAAACATGTCCCAAATGATCAAATGTTAAATAGTTAGTTGTATTTGTACAGAAACACTCCCGGCATATTATCAAATACTGAGAAACTGAGGGAATATGAATAATTAACAGAATACCATTTTTAAAGAAAATATCAATTTATGGAAATGCAAAGTATATAGCTGTCTTTTCTGTTTGTTTGTGGGTTTTTTGCTTGTTTGTTTGTTTGTTTGTTTTCCAGAAGTTGCCATTCAGAACTTTATCACTCCTTACAAGCTATTAAAATTATCACAACATGTGTGTTCTCATACAAAACATACACAAAGATTATTAATTTAAGAGCCAAATTAGAAACTTCAGGGTAAAAAACAAACAAACAACAATAACAACAACAAAAAACAAGGTCTACTAGTCACTGGAAGAGAGGAGGAAAAAAAAAAAGTTCTTTCTGAAACTATTCGTATTTAGTCGAACAAGAATAATCACCACAAACTATGAAATTTTTAAATTTTACTTGACAAAGTCTGCTCAGATTCATATCAACAGACAGTAAAAAATTCCACTTGAAACCACAGCATAAGAAATTCCCAATTTCCAATAATTCTTAAATAGGATGTGTCAGTTATTCTTTCAATAAAGTTAAATCTGACAGTACATCAAAAAATAAGAAAATATATTCAGATAGCAATTACTGCCCAAGTTGTTAGGATTACATTTTCTTGCTTTAGTTAGGATTAACTATTTGTAATATAACACATATTAACTACTGCAGTAAAGCTACAAGTAACTCTAATTTTTTTTTCTAAGACACTGTCTATGTTTGTTGTCACAGCTGAGCTAAACAGTCAACAAGACCAGCTTAAAGAAAGATGAGCAATTATTGCACTAAGATGTACCTTCCCTTGAAATTTATTTTCTGTTGCATGTTGAGGCAGAAATGCTAACTGAAAGAGAACAAGGGAGAAACAAAGAAGGATGTTCTCTTTTCTTTACAAGAAATTTTGATAAGGGCAGTGAAAGAACTGATAAAGTGAAAAATATTTTTATAATGAAAATGTATCAGGTGACAGTGTATTTGCCATTCATTTTCTAATATTTATGCCCAAAACACAATCCGGAAGAAACTCTATCCTCTGGGAGAAGAAGGGTAGGGTTAGGGTTTTCATTTTTGTTTTTCTCTATTGAACAATAACTTCAGTGGTGTGGATACGTACTACAAGAACCCCATATTCACAAGCTGGATACACACATAGTAGTGTAAGCTAAGGTCATGCAGCCAGAACTTTCAGTGGGTTTCACTTGAAAATGAGTGCACAAAATTAGATATCATGAACTTAGAGTTTTATATCAAATTTATATTACCCCAGTGTATGGTGTCTACAAAATTTAAAGGAATATTGTCAGGAAAATTCAATCTCTACTGCCATACAACCAAAATATAGAAAAAATGACGAGAACATTTCTCTGACTGCTGATGTAGACTAGATGAAAATTAGTGTTAGTTCTCTCTTGCTTTGTCCTGGGTTCTTCTTTTAATTGTAGATCAAGCTGAGCAAAAAAGGTTCATAGAAAATAGAATACATATAGTGTAATTTAAGTACCTGGAACTTAGAAATTCAAGCTATCGTTAATCTATTTTCTGTTACATTTTATAAGGAAGAAAACAGATGATTCATCATCTTATCTCAAGATTTAACAGCTCAATAGATAAAAATGATTTCAAGGTGAGATGGAAAACCTGAGATCCCCATATCATTGCATAAAGCAACCCCTTCTTTGCATGTGATTATTAAGACTGGAGATAGAATTTTAACTGTTGTGTAAAATGTAAGGCTGGGTGCTGAATTATGAGGGATACATTTCATTGCCCTTCAACTGATGACAGTTGTCTGAGAAAATGGTATCTGATATGAAAATGTAAATGATGTAAAGGTGTGTCATATCCACAAGGAACAAGTTGCATCCACTGACATTCATCCACACCTGCTGAATGTTTATGGAGATCAAACAGTGGATGCGAGTGCAGTGAGGTGGTGGGTGATGCACTTCAGCAGTGGAGACAAAAATATTAAAGACAGGCTATGTTCCAGAATGCCTTCTAGATTTTTACAAGCATGGCATGTAGACTTTTGTTCATCTTCAGCAAAAATGCACAGGTAATGGTGACTATGTTGAGAGATTTTTTTAGTTAATAATCTTCTTCATCAGATAGTGTTATTGTGATCTTTGTGTCTGTCAATGGTTTAATGGGCTGGTTCCATTTGATTTCATGACTGGTGGGGTGGGGGAACCCTGAGAAATGAGAAAGGGGAAAAAGGGAATGGGATGGGGAGAAGGGCCTGAAAACAAAACAGTGGCAATGATATGAGGAGAAACAAACTAAATTACTAAATAAGACATTAGAATGAAAATCAAAAGCCTTTAATGATGAAGGTGAGTTGGCTGGGAAGCATACATGCTTTAGATATGAGAAGAAGAGGGGAAAAGGGGGGGATGTTTCATGACTTGTGAACAGTTTATCTTTCTGAGTGGAAAATGGAAATGAAAAGTCTTCTGTGGTATCCAGTTCTTATTCTCTTCTGAGACAGATATACCCGGAACTATAGATAATATGTCTATTATGTCTAGGAAAATAGAAGTTGAGAAAAAAGTATTTTCTGTATAAATTCAGTAGGGATGTAAAAAGCAAAAGCAAGGATAATAATAATAAAAAATAACCCAAGAAACCGTGATGGCTTGACTTTAAGTTCTGAACCTTAAGAAAAAAAAAAAAAATTAAAATCCGACACCGACACATTAGAGCACACATACATGTTCAACACTACATTAAATTGAATCTATATAAGGAACAAAAAAATAGATTCTCAGAGCAGAACATTTTCACTGGAAAATATTTAAATACATGTCATTATTACTTGCAAAATAATTATATATTGCAAGTTGCTGCTGTAATTTCATTTAGTTTCATTAACAAACCTTTCAGGCTTTTTGAGGAATCACGTCCTTTTATAATCAGGAGTCTTATAGAAAAAAACCCACAAAAACAAAAACAAACAAACACAACTTATATTAAAAATTCTCTTAAATTTAAAAAGAAAAATAATTAAAAAAAAATATATAGAGAGAGACGGGAAGAATATAAGGAAGAATACAGTGTGGGGATGAAAAAACTTTCCAGTGAAGAAAGGGTTCTTCAAATAAGTTTGAAACAAGACGGAAATTTGGCTGCATAGGAATACATAAGGAAAAGGAACCACAGGAGGGCATTTGTAATCAGGAAGTAATATTAGTTTTAATGAGGGGAAACAGCAGACAAGATAGGTCTTTAAGTCACCACCTGGAGGACTTTAAAGGAAAAGATCAGAAAAGTTGTACCATTTTAATTTTTTAATGGATTAAAAGTTTTTGATAAAACAGTGAGTTTGTGTGTTACAATTCTACAACTCTATTTAAAGTATCTACTGTGAAATCCATGAGAAAGTATAATTGAAGAAAGAAAGACTGCAATCAGAAGTATTCTTTCTCCAGTTTCAAGTGATAGGTAATCAGTCAAGGAATGTACCAAATATAGAATACTAATGGCCATTATATTAATCTCTAATCTTTGTAATTTTATTTTTTTTTTCTTTCTTTCTCCTCCTCTTGAACCTCCCCCATTAAAACCGTTGTTATATGTAGCACTATTAAGCGAATACTTCAACATTCACTATCAGATAAAGGTAAGGACAGTGCAGAAGTGACTTCTAAAAGCAGCACTGGTGAAAATATGGGAGCAGGAATAGTGGCTACAAAAGATATTGAAATGTTCTGAAAGATGAAATTTTGTTTTTTATCCCTATTGGTTTATATACTTTTGCCCTTCATCTTTTTAGTAGCTTTTAACTCTTGACTGAGATTTTACGTACAGAACACCGGTGTACACTGAGTGAAATCCTTACTCAATCAGGGTCCTAACCCTTTCTTCTGGAATGAACTTTAGCTGCTCTTTGAATGAATTCTTTGTTTTCTATTACACTGTGCATAATTTTTTGAGCTTTTCCTTGTCGCTCATTTTGGAATTATAATGACATCACAAATTATGCCCTAAGGAGTAGCTCACTTGACTCATACATGAATAAATTAATGTTTTAATGCACTTGGTTTTATTGTTAAAAATAATAAAAAATAAAAAATAAAAAAAATCAATTATTTTACCTTTCTAGGTGATTTTCTTTCTTCTCACATCCATGACCTCCAGAAACTGAACACATTTTCCTACCAATAAGTTCACTGAAAATAGTAGATATATATGGAATGAAGAAAATCTCAGTAGAGTTACCACTTGAATAAGTTCTTAAATCAAGAAATAATAATAATAAAATAACCACCACCAACAACAAACGTGTATACTCTGTTATTTCTTTATATATTGAATTTTCATAATATTAGATTATCAGTGTAAGCCCTAACCTACCATCAGTATTCAGTAAATTGTTCAAGGAGACTCATTCTTCTTGAAAGCACTAGAAGGATGTTTACTACAAAAAAAAAAAAAAAAAAAAAAAAAAAAAAAAAAAAAAAAGCTTTTGAAACTTAAGTTTGATTAATATTAACATTTTTATGTTCTCTCTCTCTTTTGAAAAAAAAAAAAAGACTTCTATTATTATTATTATTATTTTAAATAAGACTATTGCACAACCAACAAAAATTCTCCTTTTAATTTTTGATTTTGGCTGGAACAGTTGAGTTATATCTTTTTAGATGCATAGATGCATCATCCTTGCCATACCTTTGGAAATGACAAGATCAAATAAACTTGTACATCTGTCAGGGAATATATTAAATGCAAACAATCAGTACTGTTTCTAAATAAAACTAATGAAAAAAAAATCTAATAGGAAAAAAATATTAATAATTATAAATACAGCAGCTCTCATTACAGAATTATTTTCTGGCTGTAAACTCAAACTAAGTATCTGTGAGATAATACTATTTGAAAAAGAAAATTCTGTTTTAAGCACTTTAATTCTAGAATAAAGATTAAAACAAATTGATGTCACACATATGTATTGACAGTATGGCAATTTGGATTTATCCATTAATTCTCCATTGGAATTTGATTTTATTTTTTTTCCTGATACTTAGAGAAAATAACTCTTAGTTTCAGTACCTGAAACCTTCAGTACTTCTTGCAAAATAAATTTCATTTTCATTCAAGTTACTATAAGGTTGTGAAACTGGAAGCAATCAATTTCCTACCAGCTCAAAAAAAAAAACAAAAAAAAAAAAAAACAACCTCCCTCTGTCAAACTAAATAACAAGAGTCTGTTTGGATCACCCTATAAAATTGTCATCCCATAAATGTCACCATCTGATAATTTAAACAACTTAAATGACCAATAATCAGAGACTAAATGACTAAATACAACCATGAGTATGTCATTTGTTTCCTCCAGTAGTTTCTTCTGCTAGACAAATCTAAATGAAAATCTAAAGCACTCCATGGAGTTCAAAATAAATTATCAAACTTTTGGAAAGTGGCTTACTTTACTTTACTTCCTTTGGTTCATCTTTTATGGTAAGCAAAACGGTAGAATATATCTACATGGAATGCTTCTCAAGGAAAAGTATTACCCATTAAAGGCAACTCGGAGAGCACTAGAGACTCTCTAAGACACTTTACTGCATTCTCTGGGTCATCATTATCAACATCAGCCTCATAGGACCCATTTTATACATCATTCACATCAAATAATCTTTCCAAATTTTACCTGCAGAGGCTTTTGGGATTTCGTTTCTGTACAGAAACTTGTTCTTTACAAACCATGTGAACTTACAGATTTGTTTTACTTAGTTGTTATAATCTACTTTATATATATATATATAAATATGTATTCTCATTCACTAATTGACATGTGACTGGGAACACCTTGAGAGAAACATGCTATCCCAAACAAGAAGATTTCAGGACATTCCATTATCCTTATGTTTCTTTCTACTTCATTTTTGTCAAAGCAAAAGTACATCTCAAAAACAGAAGTTACTAATCCTTATAGTGTATGGGGGAGGTCAAAGAAAACTACTTTTGAAACAAAGTCACTAAAACAGTATTTCCAGGATTAAACTGGATAGGATTGAAACATTTTGAAAGATAAAAACATTGGAGCTCTAGATGCCATTAATACTCCTTCAGTAAATAAAAAGTCAGGTTCGGTCTCTTAACAATTCTTTATCAGAGTTCCAAATATTATGCAAATGTCCAAAGAATATTCATACTCTTTATTTTTGTCAACAGTTTATGGGCTGGTTCATCCCTGTTCCATGACTAGTGGGGCGGAGGAACTTTTCTGACAAGGGGAAAGAGGGAACCCCAAAATAATTAAGAACAGCAGTTTCTCTGAGGAGAAACAAATTAATTTACTAAATATGGTATTGGAATGCAAGATAACACACTATAATAAAATGTAATTGTAATAATTCAATAGACATTGAAGCTAATAAATCAAATATAAATATAATGAGAGAGTATCTGAAAGCTCTAGGCCTTACAGTAATACTGAAGTGATGCGTGCAGTCAGGATGGGCAGCTGCAAGGAGAGGTGAAGGAGAAGAGCGAAAAAGAGAAAAGCCCAATCAAGTGACCTTGCCAGTTGTTCTATCACCTCCTCTCTGACCTCAAAGCCCTCCTGTGGAATGTAGTTCTTCTTCTCTTCCAGACAGGTACCTGGAACTGGAGTATTAGCACTTTAACTCCCAGTGCACTACATGATGTTATGATGTAGAATACCAGTAACCAAAAATCATAAAACCATGACAGTGTTTTATTGGATTCAATGGCTTGTAAAACATGATAAACTGAAGGAAGCTTTGTACTGTAGCAGCAAAATTAAATTGGGAGAGATTTTGCTCCCAACTAAAGGTTCAGGGACCTGAGAAACATGTGAAGCTTGAACACCAGTGAAGATGGAAGCAAAAAACTTGTTAAGTACCTGCATCTCTGTGTTCTCATGTTAAGTTAAGCATCTCTGTATATTTGCTTGACACCCCTATATTCCTTACATGTCCCTCTTTTCCCTCAGTTTGGCCAGTAGATCCTTGTTCTTCAATGCCAGTTTACTGACACCCCTAATTTATTTCTTGTACTAGGGGATGGCAAGCTCTTGTTCTCTCACACAGTTGTCCTTTATAATAAAAATCATTGTATCCAAACAGGAAAGTATTCAAAAGTAATGTTGAGAAGCACACTTTAATAAGGAGGTTCAGTACTGAATATACGATGCTTTGAAGGGCCTATTGAGCTTTGATTACCTTATTGTGAACTCTGTGCCTAGAGCCACTTATCCAAGTCAAAAGATTAACCAGGAGCCTTCTATTCCTACAGAAGTCTGGTACGGACTGTTAGTAGATTAAGTTGAAGGGCCCTTATGTTGGGTGCATGCATTGTTTCATTCCTTGAAGTACTCCAGCTACAAGACACCAAGCTGATTACATACACTGTAAACAGTCTGTCTTGTTTTGAAATTTGGATATACTGTAATGAACAACATACACATGCACACACAAAACTTTGCACTATACTATTTTGGAGCCACAACTTGATGCTTATTAAAATTCTTTCTGTCCTTTATCAGGTGATGTCATTCAGCCATGGTCATTTCACCAGAGTTTAAATATGCTTTATTCAGAATGGGAAATTCTAAAATCCAGAAATACAATGATACAAAGGCATCAGGTTTTCCCTCTAAATTATTCATGCCACTTACTTCCCAAAAACTGAGGTAGGCATAAAAATTCCAAATAAAAAATGAAACTGCAGATAAAATTTAAATTATTTTGAACTGAAATGATGAAAAATGGCTGGTGGAATAAGCATGCTGTTTCCAAAATGGATTGAAATCATAATTCTTTATAATTAAAACTATTTCTTTAATAAATTTATCTTTTATCAGATCCTTTGTTTGCCACAGAACCCTTCACTCGTTCTTCCTCTCACTTTCTGTGTAAAGCTAAAAGAAAATTAAAATTTGGCTACATAAGTATGGCAAGCATCCAAAATTTAGGCAGACAGATCTAGAGTCATCTTTACACATGTGAAAATGTATGAAAAAGTATTTAGCACTCCAGAAATTCTACTTGGATAACAGTTTACTCAGTTGAAGCTGATTGACAGTAGCTTTTATGTTTGGGGTTTTTGAAGGAGAATGTGCAATATCTGATAAATGGTGCTCTTCACATTGTTCAGGCATTTAATTTTCCTTCATAAAAATGCTTTCATGATCACTCTAGGTCAGATGCTGGGGAAATGTATTTATTTATTTATTTATTTGGCTTCCGTGGATGAGGCTGCGCACAGGCATACTATATTTACCAAAGTAACTGGTAACTGTTACATAGATTACTACTTCTTTCTCAGAAACATAATTACTGAAGGTTTAACTAGCCAAGATTGTGTCAAGAAAGAGGCAGTTTTATTCCCTACTGTGGATTTTCTTAAGTATCCACTGGTTTGTATCTTTTTCCTAGAGTCTACTTTATATAATTCACTCAAATGTAACTCCTAGCATTTTCAGATTTATTTGAGCTCATTATTAATACTTCCTCACAACTCACTGAAATCTACATCAGTAATTTAGATCTCAAGAATAGTTTTATAAGGTTAATGAATCAGACTACAGATATTTTAAAAGGACTTTCTATAAACTCTATCACTTTGGTATAATGTGTTGCTGTGAAATGTTTTCAGACTAGAGGTTGCCTTTAAAGTAACGTCATTCAAGATCAGAGCTTCTGAAGGCCATGTAATTATTCTGGATTTAAATACATACATCTGAAATTGCACAGTAATTCCATTCTCTTGATAAAGTAACTAGGGTTAGATCATGCACTCTTTGTGCAGTCAAACATATATTCAGGTAAATATATAGAAGTCTTTGCCTGGGGAAAATAAAAAATAAAAAAAAAAAATCAAGAACTGGCCTATAATAACACAAATAACTCTAGCTGAAATTAATGCCCTCTGACACTCCCCAGTGCACACATAAACACAGGCTCACAGAAGCACAGTACTCCTGTAAGAAGATCTAAGGATACAGACTTTGTTTAAGCAGCACCATCAAGCATGGATGGCAAAAAAAAAGACATTTTCTACACCATAGGTAAAAAAAGAAATCATGCTTAGCACTGAGCCTGTGAGTTACAATATTTATCACAGATCCATGTCCCCCCAAAGGACTTACTCTAAGCAGTACAGAAAATCTAGTACTTAAATGAATTTGATTAACATTTTACATTTGTTGTAAGTCTAGTATAAAATCACATCATAAGAAAAATAGAATAAAATCTTATAAAATATATACATCATTAAAAACAGTAGTGAGGAAGTCTTTTCACTTGTTTTTTAGTAAAAAATAATAATAACCATTTATATTTCAAAGACATAATCTAATTCATCACTTTATTGTTGTTATTACTTCTTAGCAAGCAGGGAAGTAATTCAAAAGGAATAGAGCACTTTACTGATTGCATCAAAATTGTTCTCCAGTGTAACTCCAATACCAACAATTCAAGAACGATTTTCTCTCTTGTTTCTCTGTCATTTCCCAATATCATTTTCTTTATTCTCCACCCTTCCCTTCTCTTTTAAAATCTGTTACTTGTGTAAAGCATATGTAAGAAATCATTCATAGCAGAAATAACAATAATAATGATTGCAAATAACTTTCTCACTGGATTTGTCATTGCACTTGTTCTCCTCCTGCCCTACACGAGCATCTCAACCTGTGAGACCCAAAGAGAGTGTAAAAGTTATATGCCATCACTAGAAGGATTTCTACAGTAGAACTAGCAGAGATAAGACCACTGGTTTGTCTTGAGAGAAAAGATGTGGTGTAACTTTTCTGCACGTTTTCTATGTAGGTCTGGAGGAAAGGACAAAATCAATAAAATAAATGCTTTAAAATGTAATTTTGCACTTAAAAGTGTAAACGGTCCTGGTTTCAGTAGGATTTCAGATAAACACACACTCCATAGTTTACCAATTGAATAATTGATAAACACATGTTGTACCTTTTTTAATTTTTAAGAAGTTCATAATTTCATTGTTTTTCATCTGATTGGGTATCCTTTTTAAAACTATGTAGTGTATGATATACAGCTCAGCAGTTCTATGTAATCATACAGTGGTGCTTCAGTGGGTCTTCTCATCGTTGCAGTAATGATAACCTTTCGGTTGATTGGAGCAATGCCAGGCTATGGCTTAAGATTCTTGTATTTCCAAAAGTTTCCACTACTGAAGATGGCATAGAAAAAAATACGTAGTTTCTTAATCTTTGCAGAAAATTAATCACTGTATTTGCTGATCTTATGAAGGATTGTAAATGTGTTAACTGATAAAAATACAGATATAGAAACTTGTTAATTTGTGTCAAAGAAAACACATGCTCTATCTAACTCCCCAGACTCCTTATTTGTAATTCTGATGAGAGGCTTTCTGAGTCTTTTAAAATTATTCCCAATTCCACTACAAATTAATCCAGTTATCAAACAAACAGGATCAGACTTGGATGTTGATTGTAAGTAAATCTTATTTATTTATTTATTTATTTATTTTCCCTGGAACCAGTTTCATTTTGGCAAACTAACTTCACAGAAATTACAAAAAAAAAAAAAAAAAAAAAAAAAAAAAAAAAAAAAAAAAAAACCAACTAAAAAAAAAAAAAAAAAAAACACCTGATAAGTTTGAGATTTTATTTATATTTTAATAAAATTGAGTTACTCAAGTAACAATTTTCTTACTTTCCTGCCTGAGTGACAAAATTTGTTTTTCTCACAATCTGCTACTTTTGAAAATTAAATATATGATAATATTTGGTGAGCAATATTATTATTATTATTATTATTATTATTATTATTATTATTATTATTATTATTATTATTATTATTGAACAGTGAATTCATTTGAAAGTTTTCTGTACATGTTGGTATTATATGCAGCAAGATGCACATATCAAGTTGGAAAAGATTAACCACTGACACAATAACACTAGAAAACCACAAGCTGTTTAAAGGTACAGTTGTTCTTAATCTCTACTACATAAAACATACACTCTTCTTTGACTATTATTATACATTCCTCACAGGTTCTAACAGATCTATTAATGTACACACTGCAGTGGTTTGCAACTTTTTGTCTCAGTAACATCAGCATCTATTTTATATGCAAGTCCTAGATCTGTGACTTCATCGTAACCATGCCCTGCCACCAGATACAGAAGCACTTTGTTCTGCCTCTTTTCATGCTAGAGGAGTTTTTCCTAGGGGTTCCTCCTTGTTCTGAAACATGAAAATGTGTGAAGCATAAAACTCCAGCTGTGAATACTTACCTCCCTGCAGTGTTAAAAAGTTCAATATACAAAACACCTGGTTTCAAGCAAAATGTACACTAAGATATATGGCAATGAGACAGATTTAATATACCCCATAGGGCCCTCAAGCAGTTTTTAAATTAAAGAAACAACATAGCTTGGTATCCTTTTTTCTTTTACCTTTTTCTTTTTCTTTCTCTTTTTCTTCTTCTTCTTTTTCTCTTCCACTTTTTCCTTTTTCTCTTTTTCAATCTCTTTTTTTTTTGTTTGTTTGTTTGTTTGTTTTTCTTTCGCTTTCTTTTTTTCTCTTTCTTTTTCCTTTTTTCTTTCTCATTTTGTTTTGCTGGGCATGCCTTCCAGCACTTTTACCAGCTTTGTAGCATTTCTGTAGATTCATTCAAGTAAGTCAATACACTTTTCATATAAAAAGACCAGAACTGCATGCAACTGTTGTGGTGAAGCTTCACCTATATTAAATACTGCAAGAGAATCTCCTCTTTGGGCTGGATGACTATGCTGTGCTTAATGCACCTCAAAACATGGTTTGTACTCTTCACTACAAGGCACAGTGCTGGCTTGTGCTGGCTCCAGATCCCTTTCCATTAAGGTGCTCTCTAGTTACCCATCTCCTCATCTATACTTGTGTCTGGCATGCTACTCAATCACAGATGCAGAACTCAGCATTTACCTTTGTTAAATTTCAAGTCACCTGATGTCCAGTGTTTTAGACCCAACATCCAGTGTATACAGATCACTCGGCAAGGCTTCCTATCCTTCTGGAGTCAACAGCACCTCACAGCCTAGTATTATCAATAAACTTAATAAAGATGCATTTCACTTTGCATACAGATCATAGGTGAAAATACTGATCAGAAGAGGTCCTATGGGAACATCATTAGTGACCAGACACTATCAAATGCAGCTCTGACTAGATGATAAATTTTGAGATCATCTGAACTTCATCCAGTAACAGGGATTCCTCTCCTTGTTGTCCATATGTGGACCAAGGCCAGAAGCTCTTAGAATGTACAATCTCTGCAGGGGAGTGTAACCACACCTCAAATGTTTTGTTTTGTTTTTTGGTGTTTTTTTGTTTGTTTGTTTGTTTGTTTGTTTTCTTTTTGTTTTTTGTTTTTTATACTTTTCCCCATAAGACTAGTAATTGATCATCAGGACTTATGCATTTATATACATTTGCTAATGGAAGAGTCATTTTCTTTTGATTGCAAGATTTCCCAGTGCTACTAAAATTTAATTAGACAAAACAGCTTTCTAGGTTATTTTTTACTCTTTACAGATTCTAAGTTAGGAAATTTTACAAGGAGAATAACAGCATTCATTTCAAGTTGTATTGGTCTGTAGCTTGCCTTAGTGCTCTGTTGATCTATAAATATTTCATCTTAGTCCTAGGTTCTGTGCAGTCAATTTGATTAAGCATTGATTAGAAAAAAAGAGAAACAATAAAACCTTTTTTCTTTTTTCTCTCATTTACAAAGTGTTTAACAGAAAAAAATAAAAATTAAAAAAAAAAAAAATTGCGTAGTGTACAAGGAGAAGCTAAGTTAATACCAAGAAATAACAAGATTCACAGCAATAATCTCCCAGAGATAACAGGTAAGTAAGTATTTGTAAAATACTAAACTAAAGGATAATCTTCTTTTCACTGGACATCACACTCTAGTAAACCTCTAAAATAACCAGGTTGAGAAGCATTTCTTTGATTAAGCTTATATCCTGATCTAGATAAATTTGAATTTCCTGGTTTTATAGCTTACTGAAATATTCATCATCAATTATGTAATGATTTCATCAAGTGATGAAATAATATCATTTTATGTCTGAATGGTGTTTGCAAGCTGCTACTGATTTCAATGAATGTATTTAAAGCTCTGTAAAATTTAATCAAATCATTGACCAAATATATATATATATATATATATATATATAGTATATATATATAAAATATATATATATGTATTGTATGTATATCTTGCCAGTGGGATAACATGTGCTAATAAGTCACACATACTTCCAATTAATTATTTAAATAATTATCACTGATCTCTTATATGATTACAGATTTTAAGCAGAAAATGCGAGATGAATGTCCAAGGAATAGCAAATTAGAACAGAAGTACTATGTTACAAACACATGACAGTTCCTTCAAATAACAGAATGCTTATGGGATTCTAAAATATTTCAATATATTCAGTGCCTTTCCAAATATTCACAAACAGTATGCTCCCCAAAATAAACTATTTATGTCTTCTATATTAAAGGCTCTTACAAAGGTGTGGGGTTTTTGTTTGGTTGATTGTTTTTGTCTCTGTTATGATTTGCTTTTGTTTTGTTTATTTTTTAAATAAACTATTGTTGCTACTGTTGTGCTATCGTTGAGAATGTCTTCTTACAAAATTGCTACAGAACATAAATGATCAGTTGTATTTCAAGGTTTCATTGAATCACAGAATCTCAGAATCACAGAATTGTAGGGGTTGGAAGGGACCTCCAGAGATCACTGAGTCAAACCTCCCTGCCAAAGCAGGTTCTCTATACCAGGTCACACAGGTAGGTGTCCAGGCAAGTCTTGAGTATCTCCAGAGAAGGAGACTCCACCACCTCCCTGGGCAGCCTGTTCCAGTGTTCTGTCACCCTCACTGTAAAGAAGTTCTTGCACACATTCATGCAGAACTTCCTATGCTCCAGTTTCTGGTCATTTTCCCTTGTCCTGTCTCCACACACTGCTGAAAAGAGTCTGGCCTTGCCACATTGCCCCCTACACCTTAGATATTTATCAACCTGGATCTGGTCCCCACTCGGTCTTCTTTTCTCAACTCTAAACAGACCCAGTTCACTTAGCCTTTTTTCCATAGGGGAGATGCTCCAGAACCTGTATCATCTTTGTGGCTCTCCACTGGACTTTTTGATTCTTTCCAAGAGATCCCTGTCTTTTTTATACTTGGAGCCCGGAACTAGACACAGTACTCCAGATGAAGCCTTACCAGGGCAGTGTGGAGGGGGAGGATCTCCTCCCTCGACCTGCTGGCCACACTCTTTTAAATGTACCCCAGAATGCCATTGGCCTTTTAGGCCACAAGGGCTCACTGGTGACACATGGCCAACCTGTCATCCACCAGGTCCCTCTTTGCAGACGGCCCTCTGTGCTGTGCCAGTCAACCAGTTCTCAACCCACCTCACTGTCCGCTCATCTATCCCACACTTCCTCGTCTTTATTATAAGGATGTTGTGGGAGACAGCATCAAATGCCTTGCTGAATCAAGGTAGACTACATTCACTTCTTTCCCCCATCCACCCAGACAGTGACAGTGTCATAGAAGACTACCTGGTTGGTTGAGAATGATCTCCCCTTGGTGAACCCGTGCTGAGTACTCCTGATAATGTCCTTTTCTTCCAATTGTCTGGAGATGGCATCCAGCACAAGCTGTTCCATCACCTTTCCAGGGACAGAGGTGAGGCTGACTGGCCTGTAATTACCCGGATCTTCCTTCTTACCCTTTTTGAAGACCGGAGTGACATTGTCTATCCTCCAGTCTTCAGGCACCTTCCCCATTCTCCAAGACCTCTCAAAGATGATAGAGCAATCACCAGCAATCACCTACACCAGCTTCCTCAACAATCGTGGATGCACCCCATCTGGTTCCATGGAGTTATGAACACTGGTGTTGCCTATGTGCTCATGAACCACCTCTCCCCTGACTAAAGGGAAGTCTTCCATTCCCCATATGCAAACAGGAATGGTATTTTTAAATAATTTATAGTTTTATGTGTATAAGTGAAAAAAAAATCACATTTCTTGCTCCTAGCAAGAACTTTTGGAAATAATGTTAACTGCTTGTGTTTGTTAAAAAAAGTAAACTTTTCAGTCTGTTCAAATCCTTTTTCAGAACCAACTTTTGATCACTATTTATTTACAAGAGCAAGCTGTTTTTCTGTGTTAAAATTATTAGGTGAATATCTGCTGAAACAGAGATCTCTGCAGCTGCCCATTTCAGATATTGAGGACATAGCCCAGAAAGGAAGAACACAGAAACATTCCCCACTTTAAAATCAATCCTGATGTCAGTAGAATTATCAGAAAATATATATATTTGTTAAGTGGAGAATTGTTATTCATACCATTAATACTAAGGAACTTGAAATATTACACAAAGTGTGATATAAATGGAGCTGGATAAAATAATTCATTTTTTATAATACTGAATGTGAACTATTGTGCCTTAAATTCAAATAAACATATCTTTAGTTAAATTTTGAGGTGTAAATCGACCTTGGGAACAGGATTATCCAACACAGTTTCTCCATTCTATATGCTTGGATATGGAAATTTTATTTCTTGTATTTCACAATGACCTATTTATTTTTTTTTTATCATTTTTAAGGAAACAAAACAAAACAAAACAAAACAAACAAACAAACAAACAAACAAACAAACAAAAGTAACTAATGGTAATACCTTTCTAGAAAACAGTGCAGAATGAGAATATGATAAAATGAATTTATAATATTTTAATTTTTCCTTCATCAAAAATACAGTGTATCTTGAAAAAAGAAACAAACCAAAACAAACAAACAAACAAACAAACAAAAAAACCAACCCAGAACTTTCACTGAATAAGATAACAGTGTAGCTACCAAAGAACACAGACAACTTTATTTATTTTATTTTATTTTATTTTATTTTATTTTATTTTATTTTATTTTATTTTATTTTATTTTATTTTATTTTATTTTATTTTTAGGGATAGGTCACTGTGAAATACAAGTAATAAAATTACCATATCAGGCCTATAGAATGTCACCTGACTTGTCCCATTGTACTGACATAGCAGTTTATGATATCATAAACATTTTGATCAGCTTCTGTGGAATATATTTTCAAAAATTAAAATCTTATCCTTTCCTTTTATTATATTCTCATTCTTTATTTATTTATTTATTTATTTTAATTGTTATTCTCATTCTTTACCATTTTATTGCTGCATCTTTACATTAGCTTGGTGTCTTCCTCCTACAGAGGTTTTTCTGCTTAAGAGACCTTTATTCTAATTAAGTCTGGCTTCTCTACACTTTTGATCTAAGCACTGACATAAAATACCAGCAATAAAAAAAAATAAAAAATAAAAAATAAAATAAAAAAATTACTGTTATTTCTTCACAGCTTTTTCTTTTACTATCATTCTGGTTTAATGTCAACTAGACTCCGATATTTGACATTACTTCAAAAGAGAATCTAAAAGAGTCTAGGCATCTACTCTTTTCCTTTCCATCCCTGGAAAATTAGAGAAAGAATAAACAAATATCTTTACTGTCTGTGCTCAAGTGCCTTGAAACATTGTGTCTAGGGACTAGTTTACCCTTACTGTATCATCATGCTTACTTTCACAGGCCACCTTTAAACTCTGCTACAATCAATGGAGGTAATAAGGAGATAACTGATTCAAGTGTCTGATGACGTTCATAACCTGCTTGCTTTGAGAAAGAAGTAAAATGTCAGTCATCTGAATTGCTGTTGAGAAGTTACAGAATACCACTTCTGCCCTAGATTTTTTATTTTTTTTTTTTAACTTTTATGGCACCATTACTTGATATCAGTATCTGATTCATGCTTGATACTCTCTCTGTGCATATCTCTACATCAGACAATATGTAACAAACATATTTGAATAATATTCCCCATTGCTCTTAAAACATTTATTGTTCCTAAACAATTTGGGATGACTTCCACCTTTCCATTCCTCCTCCAAATGTGTACCATAACAGTGGGAAAAAGTTCTAAGTTAAAATATTTTTAAGGTTTTAATTCTGAGAACAAGATATCAGTGCCTCTGCACTGATAGCTAGATAACCAAGGGGAGTGTTTGTCCTGCTCTGCTCTGTGCTGTTGCGGCCTGTCTTCAAGAACTGTTCACAGTTTGGAACAACATAACCTAAGAGGAACTGTTGGAGAGCATCCATAGGAGGACTATAAAGATGGTGAAGGCTCTAGATGGCAAGATGTGTAAGGAGTGGCTGGGGTCCCTTTGTCCATTCATCTGAGAGCAGAGGAAGCCGACAGAGGAGCCTCATGGCGGTGGCAGCTCCTCGCAGGGAGCGGGGGACAGTGCTTATCTCTGCTGCTCTCTGTGTGACAGGGCCCAAGGGAACGGCATGGAACTGTCAGGGGAGAAGCAGCTGGGGGTGAGGGAAAGGGTCTACACCAGAGGATGGTGGGCATTGAACCCAGCCCAGGACAGTGACCATAACCCCAAGCTGGCAGAGTTCAAGAGAAATTTGGAAAACACCACCAGAGCTGGACTTGATGATCCTTGTGAATATGTTCCAAGTTCAGACATAAGATTCTCTATGTCAGGTGGCTAACCTTAATATTAACTTGTTTTACACTGTATGTTAACTAAATGAATATCTCACAACTTCTGATCTATCTCTTTCTGCCTAATATTTATTCCTCTTCACGAACATTTAAAGGTGAAAGTTGTTGACTGAAGTTAAAAATGGCATTCAATCCTTGCTGAGGTTACAGAGGTCACAAGGGCAATCAAGCCTCTAGTTCATCTATTCAGTTTGTTCTTTGGTTTTGAGGCAAAACAAATGTGTTTATTTCTCTAAAAGCACAGAAATTTTTGCTATTTCTGAATAAATACTAGATAAGTAAGAAAACTCCTAAATACATGAAAGGATCACAAAATCAATAGCTTACAAAAGTACCTTAGAATATTACTGCCTTATTTTTTGGGATAGCTAGTGCACACAACATGAAGTTTTGTTTCTGTCCAGCTTTGTAATAAGATAATAAATACTTTATTCTTTTAAAAACATATTTCTGTTACAAAGTCACTTTTCACGTTAATTGATGATGATTAATTCTGACATTCCTGTATAAAATTCTGCCAAACACAGTAAATTATTTTGAATTTAAAACTAGCACTAAGGCAAACAAGATGAATCCTCTCTATGGTCAAACAGCAAATAAACACAAAGAAAAAGTGATGACAGACTGGAAAGTGAATGAATATAGAAGAGAGAGTAAAACTAACATTTTTTCTTTTAATACATGGGAAATTATACCATCCTCGGTGATATAAAATTAATTCAAACTGCTTTTGTACATATTATCTAATTATTTTCTAGTTTTTTTATTATTATTATTATTATTTTATTTTTTATTTGTTACATAATAAGAGAGAAAGGAATATTTTAGTCATCCAGCTAAAATAAGTATAATACAGTTTAGTACTTTCCATCTGAGCGTCAGCTCAGGAGACTCTCTTTCCTAGCCCTATCATGAATTTGCTATTTCACTTCAGGAAGGCACACCCATTTTTGTAATTCTGAATGGTAACAGAGTTTTTTCAGGGTGCGTTTATGCTGTGAAACATCATTCCAGTTATAGATAATTCAGATAGTCCTTGATTGCTGGCTACAAGTATACTGAATGATCAGGGCTGTGTAATGATAGTCTGAATATCACTTTAGATTGGCCAATTTTTTCCCTTATTTCCTCATCCTGTACAAGCAGAACCGCAAAAATAAACTCTATATTTAGTGCAACAAAAACGTTTGATCTTCAAAAATTACTGAACTGTGTGAAAAGAGTTGTAATAATTTATACACTATACAACTGTTGTTCTCTCCTTACAAATAGTGAAGATAATCAGCCCTAGCACAACATATTGACAGTGGTACATTGCTTGAGTTGTGTCAAAGTAACTAAGGTATCTCCACAAAATTGTACTTTTCAATGCAAGCATACACAACAGGAATTTTCCCTTCCTATATTCCACTACTTAGATAATAACCACTTCAAACTGCAATAATAAATCACTGATTAAAGAGAAAGAAGAAGCAATACTAGAAGACTGCACTTGAGTAGAGAGGAGAATGGAAGCATGAAGACACAAATCTAAAAAAATAAAAAGTGGAAAATCATATACCAAAGTCATACTAATCATTTACAATTCCTGTTCTATGGTAAAATTCAGTATAACAAATTAAAACAGAAAGTGTGAAATTTTAGATAAGATAGTAGACTATAAAGCAACCATGAGTTTGAACAGTGCTCCAGATAACAGAGTCATAGAAGCATTCACAATCTAAAATAACATGCCTAATTAATCATCATCATCATCATCATTTTTCCCAGAGAACTTCAGAAAAAGTAATATGGAAAAATATTTTTTCCTATGTAACATTTTCTTATTTTCTGAAATTTGATCTCACTCTCTCTCTTTCAGAGAGAAAATAGTGCAGAGGTATGACATTTTAATATAAATATTTTTTATTTATGTCACATACATATAGTATTATATTTGCTTTACCTGAATTTATTTTATGTCTAGACAACAACTAAATATTGCTACAATTATGCTATCCCTGATAGCATCTGTATTACCACTAATATTGTAAATGGAGTTTGTAATCTAAACATTAGCTTTACATGGTCCCTTTAGTTCCAAGTATACAGAAGTATGTTAACATTAAGATTGAAAAATGGGATTTTTCTTGCTTTCACTTCAAACCAAACAGTGCATTTTTCCCAGCATTCTGTGTGGATTTCAATGGCACGTGGAAAACACTGAAACTGGAAGCAGTTATTCATTTAATATTTCCTTTACTTTTACAAGTAGGATTTTAACAGGTCCAACTGGCAGTGTGCTGTCTGGATTCAACCTGTAGAATGGTTATGCCCAATTTGTCTCAAAACACTTGTAAAACAGCTGTCAAAGTAATATGAAAAGCCCAAAAATATAGACTTTTTGCTATTCCTGTGGACAGGCTGTTAGTAACAGCTGGTGAGTTGCCACCAGTAAGTAATATGACCTTCAGCTTAGGGTTTGGCCTGTATCCCAGGTGATACTTGACCATCAATAAATGATTCTTGGGTGGATAAAGGGCTCAGGAAAACTCCCTGGCATAAAACAGAATTGAAGTGGCAGAATCAGATGTGACACAAAATGCTTATCTTTCCATAGTATTTTCTGCTCCCAGGCACAGTTTATAGCTAATGTTGTGACAAATTGTGTTTCATGATTCTCTGTGTAGCTGAAGAAAGATCTCTGTTTAATGCTGTAGCTATATCATTGGTACTGTGGAAGTAGTTGCAAAAGTCTCTGTTTTGTCCTCTCAGGTAATATGGAAAGAAATAAAACGCTTTCAGTGGAGCACTGCATCAAAATCCCTTCCTGTCTTTTATCTCAATCCTTTGGGCTTTATTGTCGTAAGAAATTCACTCCTGCATTCTTTCTAAGTGATGTGTCACAGTGATTCTGGCAACATTATACCTGCCTTTTTGTTACAATCAAAATACATCAAGCCCTTCAGGCAGCAATCGTTATCAGTTTGTGAAAGGAATCAGAAAAGCTGGAGTCACAACATTACAATAATGGGAAAGATTAAGTAGTGCAAGTCATTTTAACACAACCCAGCTTCCACTTCACTATGGGAAATTAGTAATGAAAAGAGGGGGAAAAAAAAAATAAAAATCTAAACTGATTAAAACATATGCTTTTTTTTTTTTTTTTTTTTTTTTTTTTTTTTTTTTTTTTTTTTTTCAGTAGCAAAACAAACTGAAATCAATGCCTTGTTTGGAGATGCAATATATGGTTAATCCTGAACCACTGCATGGGGATGTTATATCTCCATCAACAAACTTTGTTATATATTCTTCTTTCTTCATGTTACAGTCATTGACAAAAGTTACTGCTGCTAAAGGATTGTTTTTAGGAAATGATTATGTGTCTGAGCATAGCGGGGGTAAAAGCTTTTAAGCTCTTGCTGTGTGTGTGGCTGTTTGAAAGGCTGTTATCAGTATGTCAGGGTGTGTTGCTTTGGCGTCGTCTGGCTGTGAAGCCACACAATGCCTCTTATGTATGAGATGCAAGGTGATCTCAGGTTTAACCAAAACCTTCTTACCTACCATTATGGGTGACAGGTAGAGGAAAATTTCAACTAACTCTTGACTTTCCATGTACAATTCAAACTAATCATATCAACAAAGTCCTGTCTCAAGTTACTTGAACTCAATTTCTCTTTTACCTATTTTTTATTTATTTATTTATTTATTTATTTTTTTAATTGAAGAGTGCTGAAGAATATTTCTAAATTATTTCTTTTACCCAGGAGGATAACTAAAGTCAGAATCATGGATTTCATAGTGTTAATAAACTTTAATAAACACTTAAGCTAACTGTCTGAATAAGAAAGAATGTTCTTGTGTTAAAATAAGAATCACTTTTTTGAGTTATCTACATTATTGATACTACTTATTTACATACTTAAATGTAGCTTTTGTGGAAGCAAAATGCAAGGTGCTCTTCTGTGTCCTTTTTTAATTGTGAGGTCTTCTATTTCTCTTGCCTTGTGGTCAGGTATTTTTAAAATATTTATTTTATAAAGTGCCCAAAATGCCAAGTTCCTCAATAAGGAAAAGATGAGAATGTGCACAACTTTATTTAGATAAAAGGTTATAAATTCACTCCCTTTTTCCCTAGAGAAAATATTTCTTGTATCCAGTAAAGGCGAATTCTGTCTGAAGTGGAGACTTCAGCAAACCTCTAGGACTTCCAATGAGACATGAATTTCTTATTTTCTTTGACAGCTTAATATTTTCATCTATATTATGGGTATACTAACACCTCCTGAGGATTCTGCAGCCTATTCTATACCAGTGAACTGAACTGATCAGTGCCATAGAATCCCTGTTATTCAAATGGACTACAACACATTAATACCCAGATATGGTTCAGAGGACACAAGACAGACTGTTCTGAAGGCAAGGAGGGAAAGCTGAGAGTTTGACCTTACGGGTGCAATTTGTGTTAGTATATTTGTGCCCTGGGACAGACAAAAATAAAATAAAATAAAATAAAATAAAATAAAATAAAATAAAATAAAATAAAATAAAATAAAATAAAATAGAATAAAATAAAATAAAATAAAATAAAAAGAAAATCTTTGATCTATTTTATCTCACTCTTTATACTTCATAAGTTTTCCATAAGCTACAACGTATGAATTGTCTTATTTTTATAGATTTTTAAATTTAGTTTCCTCAAGAAAAATTTAAAAAATTAATTTTAATTTCATTTAAGAGAATGTCCACATGATTTTTGTCAATATCTATTTAGCATTATAATTTTTAAATATTGAAATATGAGTTTGCTTGTTTGATTGATTTTTACTGTAAAGACTGTAATTCATTAGAGAAAAAGATACAAAAGAATTCAAAATGAAAATAAAATAAGAATGTCATTCTATATTATTACTGACATTACTGAATGTCATTTTTCTACAATAATTTCAACTCAATTGTGCTAAACATGTAAGTGAATTTTTTTTAACAGCAGAATTTCTGTAAAAGCCTATCTGACTGCTCGTTTTTCCACAAGGGCTGCTTTGAATTTGATACCTCCCATTTTATTATTTTAGCCCACAGTATCAGAAGGGAAGGTTGGAGGTGTTGCAGTAGATGTTGAATATTCCTGCCAAAATTCTCTTACATTTTGTTGCAGTGGGACAGATTGCAGCAGAGAAGCAGTCTGATAAAATGGTGTCTGAAGTGAGTATGAAGCAAAGGGACGCCACTGAATTCCTCCATTTCCAAAAATTTCACCCACTGATATTCACTGACACTTACTGAACATTTACGGAGACCAAAGAGTGGATGTGAGCACAGTGAAGTTGTGGGTGGTGCATTTTACAGTGTTGATAGTGACATGAAGACAGGGCATCTCACAGATGGCATGCACAGCTGTCACACCATGAATTTAAGAATGTCCTGATCAGCTCATCCACATGAATTAGTTGATTATGATCAACCTACATCTTTTTACATAGCTGAATATTAGCTTAATATACTGGAAATAATGGTGGCAATACTGGAATATCACAAAGTTTGTGCCACATGGATTCCACAAATGCTCACAGATGAAGAGATAAAACACAGTAGGCAAGTTTGTAAGGAAAATCCAATAAATACAAGGCTGAAGGTGCCAGTTTCCTGAATTGCATCATTACCTACAACAAAACTTGGTGGCACTACTGCGAGCTAGAGACAAAAAAGCAGTCGTGGAGTGGCAGCATGTGAATTCATCATCAAAAAAATTCAAGAGCCCTTGGTGGGTAAAGTGATGTGCATTGTCTTTTAGGATAGGAAAGGGGTGATCCCTCTGGATTTCCTAAAACCCAGACAAATCATCAGTTATGAATACAATATTAAGATGCTGTCTAAGTTGAAGGCTCACGCTTCTGGAATCAGGCTAGAAAAGAAGACAACCTTTCTCTTGCAACACAGTAATGTCAGGCCCTATACCAGCTTAAAGACTGTAGAGCACATTGCAAATGTTGGTTAGACTGTCCTACTACATTCACTGTATAGTCTGGATTTGATGTCTTCTGACTTCAGTCTGTTTAGCCTGATGAAAGACAGACCACATGGGTAACATTTTTCTAGCAATTATGTAATCATAGCAGCTGAGAAACAGTGGGTCACCTCCACTGGAGAAGATATGTCTGAGTGCAACATACAGGCACTTGTTCATCACTGCTTATAATGCATATGTTGAAAAAGAGTGTTTTGAGAATTTTCTCAATCAAATAATATTATTGTTCTTTTTCTATCTGTTGTAGTTTCCATGGAAATAAATAGGAGGTATTATTTTCAGAGTTACCTACATACTTTCATGGATTCTCTTAATAGCTCTCACAAAGTGAAAATTTTTCCGGGATGATTTATTCTAAAAGAAAAAGTGTTCAAAATGAATACCCAGTAAAATCAGATTTAATAGAAAGACGAATATAATTTGACAAGGTTTATGTGAAATTAATTAAAATGTAAAGGATTCCCAAGAGAAATAGATTTAAATAATAATAATAATAATAATAATTCATACTTATTCTTTCATGCAACTTAACTTTTCTCATTTGAATATGACGAAATGGCAACAAAGAGGAACCCCTTTGATATGTGGTATTTAAATTATGTCTGGAAGGAAGGTCTGTGTAAAATATAGCATGTATGTAGTAAGAATTGTATGACTTCTATTGTTTGTTGATAGAAAAACGATGACATTTTCATGAGCAAAGAGAAATATCTCAGGAATTCTAGTGAAAACATACACTGAGAAAATAAGAGTTAGCTACTACTAACTAAGCATGAGGTAAACTGGGAAACTGATACTCTTTTGGTCTCCACTGTGAAATCACAGACATTAGGGTCTGTGAATGAAATCTTTTATTTAGAATGGATTTAATAATATGAAGTAATTTGGATGCCTGAAGTCACTATTTGTCTACATTTTTGAGAAGTTTGTTGCCTTTCACCTTTAATAATCTTTTACTTTAATATAACCTGCACTTCATTACATGTAACTATGTCCAGCAGTTCCAAATAGCAGTGAATTTCTGAAGTGTTCCATTATGAATCCAATTTTCTGCACCTTATAGTTTAACAGCCATTTAAAATTTCATTCACCAGAAATTTTACAAGTGCATTTTATAGACTAACATCCTGGACCATCCATGAATCCTAGTTCTGTCACAATGTAGACTAACAAAAACATCTGGAAGTACAGACGTGTTCAGCACTATTCATTTGGATCAAGCTTTCTATACCTAATTTCAGATACAGATGCATGTGTGTGACACACATATCATCTATAGCCATTCAATGATACGTCACACCAAATTCTGAATACCACTGAATACTCATGCGCTATTATTCACACATACTTATCACACCATTAAGAGGTGCTATTCTATTTAATCTGTTTCTTTTTTCTTATCCCCTAAGCAGTTTCCTAGCCTTGAGAAAAAATAATATTTTTTTATTTGAATAAATAGTGCTATTAAAACAATAGGCAGAAAAGCTACACATAAGCAATATTCATCTTCATTTTTCTTTTTCAGTTAGTAAGCATTTTAATTAAAAACAAACAAACAAACAAACAAAAAACCCTCAGTATTACTTCTTTTAAGAAAAGTAACCTGTAGGATGGAGATACTGATAGCAAGCAGAAAGAAGATTCTCCTATCTGAACAACATGGGTAGTGATGGAAGAAAGAAATAAGTAAAATGTTCAAAATTAAATAAAAATTGGGTCAGTAGCATGAGTAGCACTCTATATTTGGAGAGCAGAGTAGCATAAGAACCAGTTTATTTGCATTCCAGATCTGTGCAAAATGTTGTGCTACTGCATAGATTTTTTAATTCCACAGACAATTTGAATATGTCTACAATGTCCTTTCATATTGTGTCAGAACTAAAAAATAGACTTCCCAAAATATCCTTTGTATTTTCTTCCTTTTTTTTTTCCTTTTTTTTTTTTTTTTTTTTTTTTTGTGTGTGTATCAATAGGATTTACATTAGTGAGAAAACTGAGAGCTATGAAAAAAAAAAAAAAAAAAGATGAATACCTATATTTTTTTCTTTTTTCTTTTTTCTTTTTTTTTTTTAATACATGATAGGAGAAAATGAAATAAAAAATATGCTAATGGTTCTAAAAAGTAAGTTCACTGATTATAGTTGTCTGCCCCTATGTTACTTATTCTATCTAATTTGTCAAGACAGAAGAATCCACTCAGAATGGAACGGACAATTTGGTCTGTGAAGATACCCTGTATATATACATTTTGAAAAGTTAAATGACTGATTCTTCAGAATTAGAGCAAAGTGATACAATTCATCACTAACTAAAAATTCAAACAAGCAGTTCATAAAATGTCTTTCTTTTTCTAAGTAGAATATAAGAAAGATATTTAAAAATCAAAATCAAAGATTTTGAATATTTTTGAAGGAAAACAAAAGCAACTACAGTAATGACAACAAAACACAAAAGCAAATATTCAAAACCACCACCTGTTGCTGACCTGCTAGCTTTTATTGCATCAATAACAGCAGATGTTAATTAAATTTTGTCTATCTATCTCATGACCAGATTCTTGATCTCAACATGCAATTATACTAATGTGGAATATTGATATCATTATTTTTACATTATCAAAAGATATTTAAACTTTTTCAAACAAAAGTGGAAGTTTGAAAGGTCCTGTGGCTTAATACTTATTTTGATTCCAAAGTGTTCACATCTCAATGATAGTAAGATTCTGGTATACTTTAAGTGGTAAGGATTTTATCTACTCAATAACATATTTATTTCATATTTAGCCAGTGAAGAAGTGTTTCCTTGCAGAGAAACTGAAACTACAACAGCCAAAATAGCATGGGCCTCTCCAGTGAAAAAAACTGTCAAAGCACCAATGTCGGTAAGACAAAATTTCCAAAAGCCCATTTCATAAATATGTTAAATACAACTCAGAAGCATATACCCTCAAAAAATCACCCTATAAATGCTGAAACAATATTAAATAGACATGCATATTGATGTCATATTTTTTCTAATTGTTTGATGGAACGGAAAACGAAAACAGTGGGAAGGTAAAAATAGTTTCTAAATCAAAATATTTAAAAGTGCCTTGAATGCAATTTAATTTAATTTTAAAATGTATTAAAATTAAATGTATCAAAAACAACATATCTTTAAAATATTACAATCTGACAAAAGGTTGCCCACAATTGTATAATCATTCTAAAACCAGATGGCTAACCTAGATTTCAATAATTTCCATATATAAGATTTGTCAATTTCTGATATTTTGTCTACATACACACTACAGAATCACAGAATCACAGAATTTTTCAGGTTGGAAAAGACCTAGAAGATCATCCAGTCCAACCATTACCAATACTTCCCAGCTAAACCATATTCCTCAACGCAACATCCAAACGTTTCTTGAACACTCCCATGGTCGGTGACTCTACCACCTCCCTGGGCAGTGCATTCCAATGCCTGACTACCCTTTCTGAGAAGAAATACTTCCTAATGTCCAGCCTGAACCTCCCCTGTCGCAGCTTGAAACCATTCCCTCTAGTTCTATCACTGTCTACACGAGAGAAAAGGCCAACCCCCAGCTCACCACAACCTTCCTTCAGGAAGTTATAGAGATCTATAAGGTCTCCCCTGAGCCTCCTCTTCTCCAGGCTGAACAATCCCAGTTCCCTCAGCCGCTCCTCATAAGGCCTGTGCTCCAGACCTTAACAAGCCTTGGTAGCCCTCCTCTGAACACGCTCCAGGGCCTCAATGTCTTTCTTGCAGTGAGGGGCCCAAAACTGAACACAGTACTCAAGGTGCGGCCGCACCAATGCCGAGTACAGGGGGACAATTACCTCCCTGTTCCTGCTAGTAACACTGTTTTTGATGCAAACTAGGATGCCGTTGGCCTTCTTGGCCACCCGGGCACACTGTCGGCTCATGTTCAGCCGTGCATCAATCAGTACTCCCAGGTCTGTTTCCTCAACACAGTCCTCCAGCCACTCCGCCCCAAGCCTATAGCGTTGCCTGGGGTTGTTGTGGCCAAAGTGCAGGACCCGGCATTTGGTCTTGTTAAACCTCATCCCGTTGGCTTCGGTCCAGCTCTCCAGCCTATCCAGATCTCTCTGTAGGGCCTCGCTACCCTCAGGCAGATCGACACTCCTAGCCAATTTGGTGTCATCTGCGAACTTACTGAGGGAGCACTCAATGCCCTCATCCAAGTCATCAATAAAGATGTTGAAGAGGACAGGCCCTAGCACCGACCCCTGGGGGACACCACTCGTGACTGGTCTCCAATTGGATTTAACTCCATTTACCACCACCCTCTGGGCTCAGCCCTCCAGCCAGCTCCTTAACCAACCGAGAGTGTACCCATCCAAGCCACGGGCTGCCAGCTTTTGCAGGAGAATAGTATGGGAGACAGTGTCAAAGGCTTTGCTGAAGTCTAAGTAGTCCACATCAACAGCCTTACCTTCATCCATCAGACGGGTCACAGGGTTGTAGAAGGAGATCAGATTGGTCATGCACGACCTGCCCTTCACGAACCCATGCTGGCTAGGTCTGATCTCCTGGTCATCCCACACCTGCCGCGTGATCTCCCTCAAGACAATCCGTTCCATTACCTTCCCTGGCACCGAGGTCAGGCTAACAGGCCTGTAGTTCCCCGGATCCTCCTTACAACCTTTCTTGTAAATGGGAGTCACGTTGGCAAGCCTTCAGTCTTCTGGGACCTCACCCGTTAACAAGGAGCTCTGAACGATAACAGAAAGCGGCTCAGCGATCACTTCTGCCAGTTCCTTCAGCACTCTTGGGTGAATCTCATCCAGCCCCATGGACTTGTGGAAGTACAGTTGGAGCAGTAATTCCCTGACCTCTTCTTCAAGAATCACAGGGGGTTCAGTCTGCTTCCCAGCCAAGGCTACCAAGCCAGAGCGTGGGGAGCCCTGGGAATAACTGAGATAACTTTTAAAGACAGACGTAAAGAAGGCATTCAGAACTTCTGCCTTTTCCTTATCTTCTGTGATCACATTCCCAGCCTCGTGCAGTAAAGAATGGAGATTCCCCTTTGTATTCCTCTTACAGTTGATGTATTTGTAAAAGAGTTTCTTGTTTGTTTTTACCCCAGCTGCCAGCTTAGATTCAAGCTGGGCTTTTGCCTCTCTGATTTTCCCTCTACACATCTTAACAGCCTCTTTGTAGTCATTTTGAGTTGCTCTAATACATATGTACACTAATACATATGAGGTGAGAAAGTTTCATTCTAACATTCTGAATGATGAAGGAATATATGTAGTAATTTCTGCTCAATATCCTGCTTCACTTTAGTTGTAAATGCATAAAGAACATATAGCAACTACAGTAACTGCCTGGTGGAGGACATTTGGCAAGTCCTTAATTGATCAATAAGGTGTATTGATAATGCTGACCTGAACATTACAGAAACCAACCATGACCACATCATTGCAGGCAGTCCTCTTCAAGATGATAATAATGATCCCAGCTAGACAGTTAATTTTAACATTGTTTTGTCTGTGTTTAATTGAAATTACTGAAGAAGTCATGGATTGCTCCTTAAAGGTCAGGTCTGCTTTTCTCTTCAGTTATTGTGTACTGAATGGCTTTCATCTCTACTGGAAAGAAATGAAAATGAATCAAATGTCTGTAAAAGGAGATTATTTATCAGAACATCTAAGTTTCTCCAAGAAATGTCAATACACACATTTATCTATAGTAAAGTATATAGAGACAAAAAAAAATAAAAAAAAAAAATAAAAAAAAAAATTGAGGAAAATATCTGCCTAATGGATATTTTATTCAAATACTCAGAGAAATTCAGTATTATCGGGGTAATAGAAATTATATATATTTAAGTCTCATTCATTTTTTTCTGACACCACGTCTATCGGAAACAAGAAACATTTTATCATGCAAAGTAGGCAAGGTGGAGGGTGAAGCTGGATATAATGGATGGGCTGGACTGTACAGAGCTGTCAGTTGGTGACCACATGGGTGACAAACAAATACAAGGGATGTCATTCTGGGGTCTACTGTAGACCACCCAGACAGAATGACAGCGCCAGTGAATTATCATTTAAAAAACTAAGAGAAACCTCTAGGTCAAATTGCCAGATATTAAGTGGGAGGGAACATCACCAGCTGACACACATAGGCCCAGAAGATTCCTAAAACACCTTGATGACAACTTTCTGGAACAGATACAAAAGGAGTTCATGAGGTAAGGTGCATTCCTAGACCTTCTACTTGTGAACAGAAAAGGTCCTGTGGGTGAAGTGATGTTTGGTGCCCATTTTGGCCATATTAACCACAAATTGTCCAATTTAAAAACTTCAGAGGTAGGAGGAAAACTGCCACCAAAATCTTAACCCTGGATATGAGGTGTCACAGAATCACAGAATGGCCCAGGTTGGAAGGGACCTCAAGGATCATGAATCTCCAACCCTTGCCACAGGCAGGATCACCAGCCTCCACATTTGAAGCACCTGAAGGACTGAACTATAAAAGTAATATTAATCCTTATAAGCCCTCTAAAGGCAAGGGTAAATACCTTGGAATGAAACCTATTGTGATAGAATTAGGTCCTTACCGTTTATCTCTTATGGTGAGTAACACTTAATTGCTTTAAGAAATGACATCAACCCCCAAAAAACCCCAAACAAACAAACAAACAAAACACTAATTATTTCTTATTTTCTGATAACACTAACAATGCACAAACAAAGACAGTTATATAAATTATTAACATGAAAAATAAATTGAAGTGGTAACTACATGTAAATGTGTCTGTGATGGCTGAGTCCTGGAGTGATGCTGATTTACCTTACAGACTACTTATAAATCAGTGATTAATTTTATTTGTTTATTTTCTTCAAGTCATAACCACTTGACTCCTTTTGTATTTTTTATTTTTTAAATAAGCAATGTGCTTATGTGCCATTATTGCATTTAGTAGTCCAATAGAAAGGTGAAAAGGGCATAAAAGAACATATGAAGTGCTGAATGTTTACCCAGCTGCTAAATAATATATGGCTGTTAGCTCAGTCCAGACGTATGCCTATCTCACATTCACAAGTAGTAATCAGGCTGCTAGGCACTACTTTGTGCCTCTTTCCATTGTTACTGAGCTATATGAAAAAGGACTTCTGTTAGCGTTCTAAGGCTCTGGCAATAGGCTGCACAAGTAGAGAGTGGGAAAATGAGAGTGAGCAGACATTTTCTTCAAGTTCCAGGCTAGTAGTATTCTTCCATTGTCTTAGACATTATTTTCTCTTATACTGTGCAAAGTAGTGGAAAGAAAACAGAACCAAACTTGTATAGGTATCTCTATGGTTGAGACTAAAACATGGGCAATCTGAAACTTTCAGTGGCAGTTCTCAAATAACAAATATGTTGTTGAACAATTGCTAAGTATCAGATGGTGAACTGAAAAATTAATTATCATTTCATTATTTATTAAGAACATAAATACAGTTTCTTTTATAGTAAAGGAACTCAATGACTTTTAGAAAATATTGTCTCTCTGCCCAACAAGATGAGACAGCAGCCTATTTCTATGCACAATCTTTAAAATAACCATGCCTTGTAAAAGTAAATGAACACCTAGATGAAAGCCCCCAAACACATGGAAAACAAAGACGAGATGATTGGTGGTATCCAGCATGGCTTTACCAAGGGTTAGTGATGCCTGACAAACTTGGTGACCTTTTATGATGGAGTTACAACAACAGTGGATAAAGGAAGGGCAACTGATGTCATCTACCTGGACTTGCGCAAAGCACTTGATACTGTCCCACATAACATCCTGGTCACTAAATTGGAGAAAAATTAGTTTGGTGAACAGTCCACTCCCTGGATAAGGAATTGGCTAGTTGGTCACACTTAGAGAGTTGTGGCCAATGTTCAAGTGGACACTGGTGACAATTGGCATTCCTCAGAGTTTGATGCTGTTAAACATCTTTGCAGATGACATGGACAGTGGGATTGAGTACACCCTCAGGAAGCTTGCAGAAAACACCAGGATGAGTTGACTAGAGGGAAAAGATGCTATCCAGAGGGACCTGCACAGGCTTGAGAGGTGAGCCTATGCCAACCTCATGAAGTTGCATAAAGTAATATGCAAGGTCCTGCATCTGGGTTAGGGCAATCTCAAGCATAGATACAGGTTGGGCAGAGAATGGCCTGAGAGCAGCCCTGAATAGAAGGGCTGGGGAGTGTCAACATAAGCTGGCAATGTGAGCTTACATCCCAGATGGCCAACTGTATACTGAGCTGCATTAAGAGAAGTGTGCCTCCGGTGGCGCAGTGGTATAAGTTGCTGCTTGCAACACCAGAGGCCTGGGGTTCGAATCCCCCCTGTGGCATAAGTGGCAGAAATGCTGCTCTGCTACACAGAGGGCTCGAATCCCGGGAGTTGGACTCGATGATCTCTAAGGTCCCTTCCAACTCGCACGATACTGTGATACTGTGACCAGCAGGTAGAGAGAGGTGACTCTGCCTTTCTACTCTGCTCTCATGAGACCCCACCAGGAGTACCGAATTCAGTTCTGGAGCCCCCAACACAAGAAGGACATTGAGCTGCTGGAGTGGGTGTTTTTCTTCATCACTTTGTACCTTGGTAATATATATAGTTTATTCAAAATAAGCTAAATAGTGTCATTTGGTTTTATGAAATAACAAATATCATTTAAAGATGTTTCACTATATTCAGAACGTTAACTGTCAGAACATCAATGGATGTATTTCTTGTATGTTATTTAGAGAAAGATACATACAGGATGGATTTTATACATAAGTGAAAAAATAAAATAATGATTTTTAAAAAATAGTGAGGTGCACCTAGGGTGAACACAGAACGGTTTCAGACTGCCTTTTGATCTTTGGAGTAGCCCTATACATTCAGGGTCTAACAGCACACATGATGATTCTTTAAGTAGTTTTGCACATCTTAAATTACCAGATAGCATTTTCAAATTTATTAGCAGTATCTTGTAACATACATGCTTTTTTTCTGTACTGTTCATGCATTTGAAGTTAACATATTAATACAGTTAATGCAGTAGTTTATATATTCAAAGCAAAACAAAATCCGTAGGTTGATGAAAAATTTTGTTAAATTTGAATACAGAAGTTAGCATTAGTCTAATATTAATCTGTAGGGGAAGCAAAAAATATAACACACGATAGTCAAAGACCATTCAAATTAAACTTACTAATACTCAAACAGAAAAGTAGTTCCACAGTGAAACTGTGTTACCTGTAACACAGCTTATTTTATCCTGTAGCTAAGAAGTTTTAAAAAGATATAGATTTACTATACAGTCTCAGGAACAAGCTTAATTATACATAAATAAATAATTACATATTTCTTTTCCCCTTGATAAAAAACTGTTCATATGATTTTTTCCTTGGATTGATTTCCCATGCATTTTTCCGTGTTAGCATTCTTAACATAGGTTAAATGCTATACATGACTGCTCTGAGGTAGTTCAAAGTGTTTTCAAAACAGAGGCTGAATAACTGTAAAAAATAATTTTCATTTTCATTGTTAATTAAAACAAACAAAACAAAAAAAGTGGAAAAAGTATTAAAAATGGTGATGGAAACCTAGTCAAATTTATATGTTGAGACCTGTGTAATTAAGACAGATCTTCAGATACAGTTATAGCCTCTCCTGAATTCAGCTGTTCTAAATTTAAATCTAGTTCATGTGGAATCTTGGTGTTGGTAACAATGACACAAAAAGCTTGAAGAAATACATCTGTGTGAATTTTAATTTCTACACGTGCATGTGCTCTGAACATTGATTTGAACACAGATAAGACATTTATTGATCTATCCAAAGAATGTAAACTTGAAGGAGTGTGCATATACATTTTTTCAAAATATGGTGTAAAGATGTGTAATTGTTTTGCATTAAAATAAAATAAAATAAAATAAAATAAACTTTAATAAAAGTTTTTAGACATTCACATTATTACAGTAGAAGCAGAATTTGTTTTGCTAGAATGTATAAAAGAAATATGATCAATCTTCTGGAAAGCATCGTGGGTTTTTTTGCGTATGTGTCTTTATTTGGCTGGTTATTGAATTCTTGGATTTTGTGTTATTTTGTTTTGTTCTCCCACAGAGTATTTGAGCATAACTGCTCAGTTATGGAATATATGGGGACACCATTAAAGCCTTGGATTCAAACTTGATAATTCTATTAGATTACTTCATATGACATAGTTTAATTTTTATTTTATTTTTTTTTTTTAATCAATCTTTTAACACGGGTTTATTTTGTCCTTATTTACTAGTTGCTATAGCAGACCAACTTTTGCAGTGAAACTTCACACAATAAAAGAGTGGTAGCATTAAAGGCAGACAAAAGGAGGGAAAATCAATCACAAAGCTCAGTACGACAAAAAGAATGACAAGTATTATAATCAGGAACAGAAAGATAAATCAAGCAGCACTTAGAATACCAAAACTGCTAAAGCTTTTGTGACCTTGACGTTCTTCTTTGGATAAATTCACAAAGAGATGTTTACCATAAAATGTGCAATGTAAGCACTTCTTGCAAAACTCGCAGCTATGTAATTTCTAATAGCTACTGGTGAGCTGAAATAAACTCTCATTTTTTGTCACATAATGAAGAATAAAGTTCATGGTTTTATTTATTTATATGTGTTTCATTTAGATTTTACTATGATGTCATAAATCAAAGAACATATTAAGATAGAAGAACAATTAAACTATTATGTGAGTCAATTCAGCTACTATACTGTACAGATATTTGCATGGACTAGTATCCACATACACATGAAAATGTTAAAAAAAAAATAAATAATAATGTGTATACATGTTATGGGCTACTAAATTCCTAGAGTTCAGGCTTCCTAATTGTAGGAAGGAAGGAAATTGAAATGTTGAAGTTCAATCATTTTTGCTTGCCTCTTTTTTCCGTTTTAGTAGATGAGATTTACACATTTTCAAATACACTCATGCAATATACTTCAGCGTTAAATTTGTGGCACAATTCCTGACCTATTCTGATTTAGCAAGGCAGCATGCTTAGAAATAACATCCAGGAGTAGTTTAAAGACTAGTAATTAATAATGACTTGTCTGAATACCATCACGTTTTTCTATGGGTAAGAGAATGTTGTGGCTGAATCACTGTTTACACCATTTCATAGGCCTTTGTGGCAACAGAATAATCATTGCTTTGTTTACTGGGGATACTCAAGGACTGAGGAAAATACAGAATATTTTTTATAACTTTTAGTATTGCACTCAGTCACTTTATTTTGATGCATTTCACTTATGATCATATAAAAATAATGTAGAGATTGTTATAATAAAATTTTAACAATACAATCTCAAACTTACAGCAGAAAGCTTATTAGTTTTATTTGGTGAGTCTACAATACTCAATGTTTAATAATATTAATTTATAATAGTATATATTTTTGACTCTTTTAATATATATAACATATAAACATACTATCTAACATACCATGTTTCTGGTGTGGTTTTCTATTGCTATAATAACACAATGTGTTGGCATATATAATCAGAGAAATGTAATGCTTAAAATATTTATTCCTTTGTATACTTAACTGATAAATTCTAATTAATTCACTTAGGAATTTATGATGATTTCTTATCAAAATCAGAACTTATGAGATAGGATGATCTGGTACATCAAGGAAGGAAATTGAAATAAATGATCTATTATTACTTTCAAAGTTTGATAATTAAGGCACAGAAAGGGCAAGGAAAATAGACAGATAACATGAAAATACTGAGGACCTTCACGAGAAACATATATTGTCCAGAAGTCTATTTGCCTTCTTTGAATGATATTGACAGTAGGTCAACTTGGGTGAACTCATACATTTTTACGAGGTTGACATTCAATTGAGTTTAGCTTATGCAAAAAGCATTTTGCTGCTATATTTGCTGATACTGTCATATTCCTTTCCTACTTGTTCTATTGCTCAGCTTCAAGAATGCCTAAGAGTCTATCCAAGGACATATTTTTATTCATAGACATTGTCAGAGAACCTATGAAGCACAAATGCACTGAACATACTCTCAAAATTGAAGTAAATAAGCTATTTAAAAGTAGATACAAACAGAGAATCAATTTATGTCAAAGGTATATTTCACTGTTTTGTAGTCATTCTTTGATCTAATGAGAAAAAGTTCTGTGGGAGCAGCAAGATGACTTATGTAAAATTGGGAGAAAGATGAAACAGCAAGAAGCTATGCATGACATACAGATCTATAGCAGTGGGAACATATGAGAAACAATAAAATGTATTGCAAAATGCAGCAAATGTTGCAGCATAAAATGTAGTTTTGTTAATAGCTGGTGACTGACTTACAGCACCTGAAGACACCACCAAAACTGCCTTAACAGCTATATGATGTTGTGTTGATGAGCTGTTTCTACTTCTGTTTCGGCACTGGCTGAAATTGAGAAACATTATTTAAAATATGTATAGTACAAACTATTGGTTACAGTCTATCATAAATATTTATTTTCAAATTCTTAAATGTGCTGAAACTCACCACTAATGCCACAAGTTAGAGGTATCTCATATTTAAGTAATTTGTGCTTCATTTATTAATATAGGTACATAGACTGATATTTTAATTTGAAAATGTGATGTAGAGTTAGAAACTACATCATCCTTAAAAATATTACTTCTACAAGAATGTAATTTGAAATTACTATTTTAGTTGATACTTAGACTCAAAATTTCCCTTAACACAAGACTTTTTCATTTTTCCCAGTGCAATATCTAAACACACTAAAAGACAACAGAGACAGTATAGAGTATTATTAATGAAACATCATCTATACTTTTTACTCTGCTAACAAATACTACATATTGTGGTCTTTATCTCAATCCCTGTTTCTAATGTACCTGTACAACAATTAACTTACTTTTTATCAGCAAGTTAAAAGAATGAACTATGAATAGTCTACCTTTGTTACTAATGAAAAACTGGGAAATTTAATGTGCCTAGGAAACTTTTCCTAGGAAGGACTGATATGGCCAGTTTTTCAAGTACTTTCTACCCTGTGTCCAGGCTGCTTTTAACTTTATTTCTTTTACTAACAAACAAATAAATGAAGTCATTAAACATTTCAAAATTTGCCTTACTTATTGCAAAGTAAAAGTTACCATTCTTTAGACATGGATTAAAACAAAAATGTATGTATGTATAAATATTCATCTGGGTTTTGTTTCTTTGTTTTTAGTGTTTGTTTTGTAGTTGTTTAGTTGTGTTTTTGTTTTGTTTTGTTTTGTTTTGTTTTCCATTTAATCCACTTCGTTAATTTGATGTTGTTAATGTAAAATTAGGAGTTAGAGATTTTATTATTATTTTTTCTCTAATCTGTGTAGGAGATTTTTAATATTATTACTACTTCTATTATAATTATTATTTTCTGAGCAGTAGAATGTCTTGCAGTACCTTACAGGAATTAAATTAAGATTCAGAGTCTATCTCAGCAGTCAGAGAAGAAAGTAACTGCCTTATCTATACTTGTTTCAGTAAAATACTTATGAACATTTATATTTAAAAATGCTTATATTCTTGCATAAAGGTCTTATGATCTTGTGACCTCTTATGAGGGGCGGTTGAGGGAAGTGGGTTTGTTTAGTCTGGAGAAGAGGAAGCTCAGGGGAGACCTTATAGCTATCTACAGCTACCTGAAAGGCAGTTGTGGCAAGGTGTGAATCAGGTTCTTCTCCTGTATAGGAATGGAAGGAATAGCCTCAAGTTGTGCCAGAGGACGATTCGAGTTGGATGTTAGGAAATATTTCTTCTCCAAAAGAGTGGTCAGGCACTGGAAAGGACTGCCCAGGGAGGTGGCAGAGTCATTTACCCTGGAGGTATACAAGAAATGTTTAAATACTGCACTAAGAGACATGGTTTAGTGGGAACTCTTGGTGGGTAGTAGGTAGATGTTCTTCGAGGTGTTTTCCAACCTTGTTAATTCTGATTCTAAGATCAATTTTATGTAAGAAATTATTTTATAATTGAAATGAATGTATTCAGAGCTACACTTAATTCAGTAGTCTAAATAGATAAAACTAATATAATTTTAATGTTAGCCTTTCTTTATTTAAATAGAGATATTAATAATAATTTCTAATGACACAACTTATAAAGCCTTCTTTTAATTTTTAACTTTAGATCTTTTTCAGTCACCATCAAATAGAAAGAAAACTGCTAAATGAGAGATGCTACAATTTTCACCCTCAAGTAGATTTCAGTATATGTGTAGATATACATATATAAGGTCATAGTTGCATACTATTTATACTTTATTTTATATGTCTATTTGATTGAAAAGATGAAGTGGTCTGTGGCATATCTCTGCATAGAAAGTAATTTAAGCCTAGCAAAAGACCATCTGTTACAGAAGATCGTGACAACTCAATTATCTGAGAAAAATTAAGAACAGAACTCATTCATGGAGTCATGTAAACTATTTTACTTGAGGTATATATATATATTTGTGTGTGTGTGCCTCATATATATAAACATATATGTATGTGTTATAAGTAACAGTTTTAGCAGATGTAGTTATGCCATTCCTTGATTATTATTATTTTTTTTTTCTGAAAAGTAAGACCACAGAATTAATCAGCCCCATCTGCATGCACAAAAGACATGACACACAGAACAATAAATGTCTGAAACAAAACTATGCTTCCTTTCACAAGCAATAGGGGAAATTAATGTCATCACTAAGCTGAAGACATAAAGAGATCCAAAATTAAAAATTCTTTGAAAGCTTCCAACAAGATTCCTATAATCAGCTGGAAGATAAGTAATGATCAAAGCTTTTTAAAATAATATTGCTCATCCCATTAGAACTGCTTAAATGTACCCTACTATTCAATAGAAATTATACAAGATTACTGCAGAAACTATGCCATTGTTTCAATAGAAGCCCAGATGTTTTAAGGATAGACTTTCCAACTTACATATGGTTAAAAGTCAAGACTAAAAAATAAACCAAATGAAAAAAAAAAAAAAAAAAAAGAGAGAGAGAGAAGAAGAAGAAATAAAAATAAAGAAAAAGAAGAACAGAAAGAAGAAAAAAAAGCCAGCTGCAATTATAATCCTTAATTAATTAATGGTAGCAAATCACTTAATAGGTGTTCAACTGTTCTTACGAATAGACTCATATTGAATTTGAATTCTTCTCCCGATCAATCTATTTTCTTTTATTAAATGTAAGCTCAACTGCACTGCAGTGGATGAAAAGAAAAAAATACAGTTCTGAGTATTGCATTAACACTGTTGCCCTATTATGTAACCTAAGAGATGTTAAACAGCAGTTTCAGATTGGGATCTGAGAATATCCCTAAGCAGAAGTCCAGAATACTTCATGTTATACAATTTCACTAAGTATTTCAGATTTATTATCTGATACACTATAATTTTACATTTTAGATGTAAACATCACATTTACATTTAATTTTGCATTTTACATTGCATTTACATTACTGTAACATTATTATCAGTGAGGATACTTAGCACTTTTGTTAATAGAAACTTGAAGTATTCAATTTGTCTTCTTTTTTAAACACTCGGAGGTAGCTCATATGGCATTATTTATTAGCATCACTTGCAGATAAAGGAAGTTTGCAGTGTTTCGGAAATTGCTTCATGCATGCTGTTTCAAAAGGAATGTCAATTTTTATTTCATGCAGTATGCAAACTCAATTTGATTGTCACATCTACTTATGTAGATTTAGAAATACACATGTATAAGAACATCTGTTCTATGCCTTGGACATCCATGTCTGCAGAATTTCATATGAACTCAAAACAGCACTATAGTCCCCTCAGATACTCATACCCAAACAAGAATAATGCCCAAATATAACCCAAATCAAAACAACACTTCTCCATTTTACAGATATCCCAAAGACATTGTAATACCAATTTTCATTATCTTAAAATGAGCTTTAGTAGTTTTGATACAGTAACTCCTAAAATTTTGTCTCATAGCAGACTGTTGCATAACCCCTATAAAAAGACGGGGTACTGGATGTGAACCAATTTGGCCATGTTAATAGAGAATTCTACAAGCAGAAACTAAATGTTTCCTTTAATGCAACTGGCGCTGGTGAGACACCACCTCAAGTACTGTGCTCAGTTTTGAGCACCTCGGTACAGATAGGAAATTGATGTGTAGGAGCAGGTCCAAAGAAAGGCAACAAGGCTGGTGAAGGGCTTGGAGAATATGCTCTACAAGGAGTGACTGAAGGAACTGGGGCTGTTTAGTCTGGAGAAAAGAAAGCTGAGGGGAGGCCTTATTGCTCTTTTTAAATACCTGAAAAGTGACTGCAGTGAGAGTGGAGATGGTCTCTTCTCACTGGTGACAGGTGAAAGAAGGAAAATTACCTCAAGCTGCTCCAATAGTGGTTTAGTTTGGATATCAGGAAAAACGTCTTTACAGAAAGGATTGTTAAGCACTGGAATAAACTCCACAAGGAGGTAGCTGAGTCACCGTTCCTGGATGAGGGAAAGGCTGTTGATGTGGTCTACCTAGACTTCAGCAAAGCCTTTGACACTGTCTCCCATGGTATTCTCCTGCAGAAGCTGGCAGCCCGTGGCTTGGATGGGTACACTCTCAGCTGGGTAAGGAGCTGGCTGGAGGGCCGGGCTCAGAGAGTGGTGGTAAATGGAGTTAAATCCAGCTGGTGACTGGTCACGAGTGGTGTTCCCCAAGGGTTGGTGCTGGGGCCTGTCCTCTTCAATATCTTTATTGATGACCTGGATGAGGGCATTGAGTGCACCCTCAGTAAGTTCGCAGATGACACTAAATTGGCTGGGAGTGTGGATCTGCCTGGGGGTAGCGAGGCCCTACAGAGGGATCTAGACAGGCTGGAGAGCTGGGATGAAGCCAATGGGATGAGGTTTAACAAGACTAAATGCCAAGTCCTGCACTTTGGCCACAACAACCCCAGGCAGCGCTATAGGCTTGGGGAGGAGTGGCTGGAGGACTGTGTGCAGGAAATGGACCTGGGGGTACTGATTGATGCACTGCTGAACATGAGCCAACAGTGTGCCTGGATGGCCAAGAAGGCCAACGGCATCCTGGCATGTATCAAGAATGGTGTGGTGAGCAGGACTAAGGAAGTCATCCTGCCCCTGTACTCGGCATTGGTGAGGCCTCACCTTGAGTACTGTGTCCAGTTTTGGGCACCTCAGCACAAGAAAGATATGGTGATACTGGAGCAGGTCCAGAGAAGGGCCACAAGGCTCGTTAAGGGCTTGGAGAATCAGCCCTACGAGGAGAAGCTAAGGAAGCTGAGGCTGCTTAGTCTGGGGAAAAGGAGGCTGAGGGGAGACATTATCGCGCTCTTCCAGTACCTGAAAGGTTCTTACAGTGAGAGTGGGGCAGGTCTCTTCTCACTAGTGACAAGTGACAGGACGAGGGAAAATGGCCTCAAGTTGCTCCAGGGCAAGTTTAGGTTGGATATTAGAACCTCTTTACAGAAAGGGTGGTTAGGTACTGGAATGGGCTCCCCAGGGAGGTGGTTGAATCGCCATCCCTGGATGTGTTTAAGAGCCATTTGGATGTGGTACTCAGGGATATGATTTAGCAGAGGTTTTTTTAGAGATGGGGTACTGGTTAGGCTGCGGTTGGACTTGATGATCTTCAAGGTCTTTTCCAACCTGCGTAATTCTATGATTCTATGATTCTAATTCTATGTATTTTAAAACCATCTGGATGTGGTACTCACGGATATGATTTAGCAGAGGGTTGTTAGAGTTGAGGTAGTATGGTCAGGTTGAGGTTGGAGTTGGTGACCTTTAAGGTCTTTTCCAAACGAGCAATTCTATGATTCTATGATTCTATGATTAAACTTTAAATTAAAAGTGAAAGAGGTTATCAGAAACAGTGTCAGTCCTTCTTTAGCATTCCAAAAGCTAAGTGCAAGGTGTAAGACTTCAAAACATAAAAAGGAATTTCCTCAAAATAACCAGTTTAGAATTAATTGGAAAACAAGTATATATTTTCTGAAATCAGGAGGCACATAACTTTAAACTGCAAATTCAAAATTTGAAAAAGCATATAAACAAACCAATAATAATTAAAGAACCAGCAAATGAAAAGAAAAACCAACCAAACAAAACCCAAACAGATCAAAAACAATAAATAAATAAATAAAACTTTGTTTGAGCACCTTGACTGAATAATAGATGGTCCATGACCATCTATATGAGATGTAGATATGAGATGTAGATATGAGTTGTAGAGAATACCAGTCTGGCAACTGCTCACAGCTTCACACTGCAACAAGTTCAAGCAAATAATGCTGGGCAAGTAATTTTTAAGGTTGAAAGGAAGGAATCTGTGATTTCACTTCTCCCCTGAGCATCTGTTTAAGAATAAGAAACCCTCACATCTTTCCTTTTAGACAGCAATTGATATATGTAATAAATTTCATAGAATCATAGAATCATAGAATTATGGAATCATGGAATCATAGCATCAGCAAGGTTGAAAAAGATCTCCAAGGTCATCCAGTCCCACCATCCACCTACCACCAATGTTTCCAGCTAAACTAAACCATGTCCCTCAGTAGAATATCTAAACTTTTCTTGAACACATCAAGGGTCAGTAACTCCTCCACCTCTCTGGGCAGTCCATTCCAGCACCTAGGCATTCTTTCAGAAACATTTTTTGTACCCCCCAAACTGAATCTTCCCTGATGTGACTTGAGGCTATCCCCTCTAGGCCCATCACTAATTACATAGGAGAAGAGTCTAACCACCATCTTGTTGCAACATTTTTTCAGGTAGCTATAGAGAGCAATAAGGTCTCCCTTGGTCCTCGTCTTCTCCAGAGTAAAAAGTCCCAGCTCCTTCAGCTGCTTCCACGCCAACTCATCTAGTGGCACAAATGATGTTTTTAAGACTTCTTTCTTGATGTGTGATTGGTTATGCTTTAACCCCAGCAGATGTCTCAGCACCACCAGCTGCTCAGTCACTCTCTGTACTGTTGGATTGGGTAGAGAACTTGGAAAGGTAAAAGAACAAGAACTCATAGGTGGAAATAAAGAATTTCCTAGAAGGAGTAAAAGCTGAGCATGCAAACAAAGCAATACACTGAATTTATCTGCTACTTCCTATTTGAAGGCAGCCACTTCTAGGAAAGCAGGGCTCAACATGTGTAACAGTTTATCCAGAATATAATGCCACATACACACCCCTTCTTTTCCTCAGCTTTTATTGTTCAACATGACACCATACAGCGTAAAACTTCCTTTTGGCCAGTTTGGGTCCTGGCTGTGTCCCCTCTAGCTTCTTGCTCACCACCAGCTTCTCACTGCCAGGGCATCATGAGAGGTAGAAAAGTCTTTGGCTCAGTGTAATAACTGTTCTACAACAACAAAAACACTGGTGTGATATCACCAATACCTCCATCAAAAAGTGCAAAACACAGCATAATTCAAACCTCTATAAAGAAAATTAACTTTATTTCAGCCAAAGCAATTACAGAAAGATGAAATGGACTTCAACGAAATCTGAAGTTTGTACTGTATAATCACACACATCACTGAATTCATATTATATAGGGCAATATGACTAGGATATTTTAGAAAGATACTACATATGCTTTGTAAAAAACACAGCATCAAACATGTTTTCCACTTTGATTTCCTCATCTTCATCCCATAGAATGGAAAAGTGCTCATATCGTACTATTTCATTGCAATAGAAATGTTGAATGTTTGTAAAGTATTTTAGAATCCTTTACAAAGAATCTTGGAATTTTTCACTCCCACTGTACATCTTGTTAGTACAGCTTCCATTGGCACCTAGATAAAGCAGACTGCATCTCAGATCTCATGCTTTTCTATTTTTTGTCTTTTTTTTTTTTTTTTTTAAAGCACAAGTAACATCTGTCTTTTTCAGTCTCTTCACAGCATCCAGCCACATTGACAGATGTTTCCAAAGCCATACTGTCTGCTAACATTTAAAGGAACACAGTATTTGCATATACACTGGGAATTCCAATCTTAGTACTTTCCATACTATTTTTTGTTGTTTTATTTTTCTTAAATCAACATTTTTTGTTCTACACCCATCATTTTGTTTTACTTTTCATAAAGCAGACATTGTGCACACACATCTGCTAAATCTGGGCTGCATTTATTACAGTTCTGCTCTTCCAGAAACAGGAAGGATTAATTACCACAGACCGACTCTAGAAGCACCCCTGTGTTTCTTAACACACAAAATTAATTCAGAGTTGACAAAACTCTTTCAGACACAACCTGCTTCCTGCTGATGGTGCTTTATTAGCATATTCTTCCCAGAAAAAAAAATGCCTCATAGACCCCTTTTACCTCTCCTCAGAGTTCAATTTGTAAAGCATTGACTGACAGGCAGCAAAATGGCTTGAATATATCTATGGCAAGTTGCCAAATCCTCCCGATAGAAGCACTTTGGAGCCTTTGTTCTGAGTACATTAAAGTCACAGAAGGTCCATGTACTGTAGACAGTACAGGGCAGGCAGGATGTTCACAGTAAGACAAAACAGCAGGTGATAAATGACATTAAATAACAGTGAGAATTTACCACAGACTAAATTAACTACTGGAGTGAAATGTTCTCAGCTCTAAGGCTATATTAACAGTGAATTTATAATCAGGTAATTATCATTCTTTTTAATGTTCAAGGAAGTCTATATGTAAAAACAATCAAGACAGTTCTATTTAACTTCAGAGACAAGCTGCTAGAATGAGTTCTAAAAACTGATAGAGAATAACTCTTCTTTCTAAACTTATTTGTATTTATTTATTTATACTGTAAGTACTAAAAGTGATTTAGATATTTGACATATATCTCTTCATTAAAATCAGATCTACGCTGAGTTTCTCCTTGCTAATCAAATTCTTGAGAACAGGCTTCTGTAATTTCAGTTTAAGAAACATGCAAATGAAAACTTTCAAGATTTCATGTGGAAGAAAAAAAAATGAATGACTGCCATCTATATAAATTCTTATTGAGTTCTATGTTTTGCAAGAATTGAGTAATTATCACTAATTAACATTACTGTAAAAGCACTTGATACTGTGTGGACATTCTTTAGAAAATAAATATTATTTCTAATAACTTCAGAATCAGAAGTGGGGAGTGAGGAGATAAAAACAGGTGAAGGAAGGAGGGAACAAAAGAAGGAAGGAAGGAAGGAAGGAAGGAAGGAAGGAAGGAAGGAAGGAAGGAAGGAAGGAAGGAAGGAAGGAAGGAAGGAAGGAAGGAAGGAAGGAAGGAAGGAAGGAAGGAAGGAAGGAAGGAAGGAAGGAAGGAAGGAAGGAAGGAAGGAAGGAAGGAAGGAAGGAAGGAAGGAAAGAACTATGACAAAAGATTTCTGAATTCTTGGACTTTATCTAAAAAGAATTATATGATTGAGAAATTCTTTTTGCATTGAAGGTAATTTTGAGACACCACGCCATGAAAAACATTATTATTCAATTGTCATCTACTTTAGAAATAATCGTAAGATAATCTTGTTTATACAAGGCACTTTTGTGTGTGTTTTTTGTTGTTGCTTTGTTGTTGTTGTTGTTGTTGTTGTTTCCTGCAGAAATATATTTCTGGTTTTCATGTTGTGGCTAGGCTATTTTGGTATTATTTAAGTCTATGTTTATTACACGGAAATAATTATTCTCATTACAACATTCACATTAGACAATGTTCAGCATTCTGTGCCTCACAACAAAGCAAAGGTATGTCTATTGGCAGCAGCAGTTTGCTATCTCTTCTCTGAACAGACCGAACCTTGAGATAGGCCCTCTGGCCCTCTTTCATTGTGAAGTTCTCTCTGACTTGTTTCTTGCTGTTAACACTAGGAAATCTCTTAAGCTTTCAAAGGAAAAATGTCAACAGTCATTAAAGAAAAAACAAACAAACAAACGAACAAAAACAAAAAACAAAAACAACAACAACAAAAAAAAAACAACAAAAACCCACAACTCTGTGTGCATTAAGAGATATATAATTGTATTAATTTTAGTGGACAAGGATCTATGCCATATGTGTCCAGCCTTTTTGGTTGTCTGGGCTGCATTTAGTGGATAGAAATTGTTTTGGGCAACATATACATAGGTTACTCCAAAAGCAATACTTTCTATTTATTTCCACTGAAATTATAAGAGATTCAAAGAATACAATAACACTATTTCATAGAAATAATTCTCAGGTACAAAACAGTCTTTTTCAACATAGTGGCAACATAAGCTATGCATTTTCACCAGTGATGAACAAGAGTCTGAGAAGTTTTTCACACAGAGGGTGGTGACACACTGGAAGAGGTTGTCTGAGGAGGTTGTGGATGCCTCATCCCTGAAGGCATTCAAAGCCAGGCTGGATGTGGCTCTGGGGAGCTTGGTCTAGTAGTGGTTGGCAACTCTGCAAACAGCAAGGGGGGTTGAAACTAGAGGATCATTATGGACCTTTTCAACCAAGGCCATTCTATGATTCTATGATCATGATTCTGTGAACTCATAACAATCATAACCCGTGAAGGTGACCCACGGCCACCGTAGCTGAAACACACAACTCACTGCCTTACTGTGCTCACATTCACTGTTCATTCTCCATAAACATTCAGCAAACATTGATGAATGCCAGTGGGTGCAATTTTTTCAGCATGAAAGAATTCAGTGCCACTCCTAACACTTCCATGTTAGACACCATTTTGTCAGACTGCCCCTCTTCTGTCATCTATCACACAGAAAGACATTGTAATGGAATACTGGTGAGAAAGTTCAATCTCTACTTGCCGTACCACCATCACCTGCCTCTGAAGGGCCTATGTAATAAAATGGGAGGTGCTACTTTCAGAACAGCACTTGCAAACCATACAATATTATTAATATACAAGTAACTAAGCATTTTAATTTTAAATACTTTTCTTAAAACATTTAAAAAAAAGACAGAGAGAGAGAGAGCGAGTGAGAGAGAGAGAAAGGAATAAAAACATAAAATTAGTGAGATGTTTGGCCTTATGTTGTAAAACTAACACACCAGTCTGGTTCAATAGCAGTTGTTGTAATGATGTAGATATAATGATGTTGCAAGGTGTTCGAGATTTTTGATGAAACTTTACTCTTCCTGTACTTCACCCTTGAAAATAATTGTTCAAAATGTATGCAGTGACAAAAACAATGACATGAATAAGCTGTGGCTGAGAAGTGAAAGATATTTTTCTCTGCTAAGACAGGGATTATAAAGTCCAGTTAGAAGATAGGATCAGATTTTTGAGTTGAATATCTAATTGTAACTCTATATGTTACATTTGAAAATTTCAGGTCATGTATTTATATCAACTGAAAATGGTCTCATGAATGTAAATTGATGCTTATTTTCGGTAGTCTTTAAATACCAATCTGTGGGATGTGATTGACACTCTCAATGGACAGGATTCCATCCAGGGAGGCCTAGACAGGAATGAACATTGGGAGTGGGAGAATACCATGAGGTTGAACAAGTCCAAGTGCAAGATTTTTAACCTGGGTCAAGGCACCCACATTACCATTACAAGCTGGGACAGGAAAATATTGAGCACAGCCCTTCTGAAAAGGGCTTGAAGGTACTGGTGGATGGGAAGTTGGACATGAGCCAGCAACGGGCCCTCACAGCCCAGAAAGCCAACTGTATCCTGGACTGCATCAAAAGCAGCATGGCCAGAAGGTCAAGGGAGGTGACCCTGCCCCTGTACCCTGTGCTGGTGAGGCCTCACCTGGAGTACTGTGTCCAGATGTGGGGAGTCTGCACTAGAGGAGTGATGTGGATCCACTGGAGAGTGTCCAGAGAAGGGCCACAGAAATGATCCATTGAATGGAACTCCTTCCATGTGAGGGCAGGCTGAAAGAGCTGAGGCTTTTCAGTCAAGAGAAGAGAAGGCTCCAGGAAGACCTCACAGCGGCCTTTCATTATCTAAAGTTGAGGTTCAAGAAACAAGGGGACAGGCTCTTTAGTAGGGTCTGAGGTGACCAGACAAAAGAAATTATTTCAAATTAAGACAGTAGATTTAGATTGGATATAAGAAAAAAGTATTTTACAGAGTGAGAGGTGCTGCACTGGAACATATATCTTCCACCCAGGTATGTGGTGGAAGCGCCATTCTTTTCCACAACCAAGGTCAGGTTGGAGGGGACTCTGAGGACCTGAGTGAGCTTTAGGTGTCTTTGTTCATTGCAGAGGAGCTGGACTAGGTGGCCTTAAGAAGTCCCTTAGATCTCTAAGGTTTCTGTGTTTCTATGTTTCTTTTTTTCAAACTCCTTGATCAAAACAAAGAGCATGGCTATGTATTCTTCACTCTTCAAAGTCCTATGTTTATTCAGTGTATTCAAATGCATACACTTATGTGCCTACACTTCAACCAGCACAGCCCAGCACTGACCTTTCTGTGTCCTGGTTTCACTTGACATGGTGCTAATAGCACATTGACAGTTTGGCTGTTGTTGAGCTATGGGCACATGCCTATGGCCACTCCACAGGAAATAGCCATGACCTTTAAGTCACAGAGAGATGTTATGCCACACTGTAAGCTGTGCTGGTCTAAATGCAGGCCATAGGTCATGGGTTGGACATGCCTGATCTGTACAAATATGCAAGCCTTTATTCTGTGCTGACTCTTTTTCTTTGAAATGAACTTTCCACAACTGCAAATAAAAAAATAAATCTCAATAGGAATTCTTAAGATTAAAATAATATATTTCTGATTGTGGCTGTGGCACAGTTCCAGTAGCACAGCTAGTCAGATGTCATCCAAAATGCAGGACACAGCTTTCTGCAAGAATTAAACATGTATCTGTAAGCAAACAGCATTAAATTTATCAAACATTATTTTCAGTGGATTGCATGGACTACTAAAGAGTTGAAAAAATCTAATTTAGAACTCACTTGGGAACATTAATTATATTTTTTTATAGTTACAATCTGCCAATTTTGCCCTGAATATATAACAGGTAATTTAAATTTCCTACAAACTTGAGATTGCTTTGCCTTCAAATAAGGTATGTTCCACAGCAGTAATATGCAGAGGTTGTCAAATATATAGACCATGAAGAGTTTACTTCTGCTACTTGTCTCTCACAATAGCACATGCCTGGATATTGGAAAACTATTTTTATTATTTTTTTTTTCCTCAGAGCTCAATATATGCTGAAGTTATTTCAATATCTAATGTGAAGGACCTGAAAAATGCTGGGTCTGATGACCATTCGATACTTGCAACATGCTTATTACACAAGGAAAGGATTTTAATATATTTTCCAACAAGAAAGCAATTTCAGATAAAAAATAAATAAATACATGATTGATAGATAGATTAGATAAAGTCAAGAGCTAAATTCCTTTCTTATTTAGTATCTGGAACTTGAAGTCATTAGTCTGACTGTGGTTTCAAGGAAAGGTAATCAGGGACTGCAAGTATCTGCAAGATGTTTTGTATTTTATGCTTCCACAAATTTTCTTCAGGTATTTCTGGTAAAGCTTAACTAAAGCAGTCAACTGCTTCTGAAACTGATCGTGACCCTTTTATCAGTACCTGTCAAAAGGATTTCAAGCAATAGACAATTTTTATACCTCACAGTATCCAAATAGGCTCTCAGAAGAGGCATATTATTTTGATACAAAACTTAGTTCTTTTGGAGCACTTGTGACACAGGTATAGACTCTTAAAATGATGCTCCTTCTTGGTGAGAAAAGCCCAGGTGTATGATGACCTCAGTTTAAGAAATAAATACTTCTTGTGTGAAGGAAAGAGAAGTGGAATCACTGAAGCACAAAAAAAGTAACATTTTGCTGTACACGGGCTATTTATCTTGCTAAATACAGAGGCCAAGTCATACCATCTTTGTTCATTTGAAACTACCACTGATTCCCATAGAAAGTGATTACATATTTTCCCACACTATGAATAATTCTACTAAATGAATATATTTAATGCACATGAATATTTATCACTTGAAGCTTATGAAGTATTTCTAGTAATGAAATCATTGTGAGAGTAAAGCTATATTCTGAATTAAAATGGTCTTTCTACTATCTCTGTCTTTCTGCTGTTGGAGACATTCTACAATAATTTCTGTAAGTTTGACACTACCATCTGCAGTAGAGTACAGATACTAGAACAAAACAAATGGTATTGGACTGCTCACATGTTTTTACTGACATCAGCAATGTCTTTCATCTTCTCCTTGACTCAATAAATTAAGAATTCTGAATGCAACTGAAGTATTTATACAGTATTAAGGCATTTTATCTTTAATCATCTAGCTTAAAATTTACCAGAGCATTTATTCAAGTGATTGCTTTATGAAGGACATATCAATTTATCCATCAAATGTTCCACATAATTGTTTTTGAGATTTAGGATGCAAAAAAATATATTATACATTAGTATAGATTTATTTTAAAGGACTGCACAATAGTTTTTGTCCTGTGTATTGGAAAAAGAAAAAAAAAACAAAAAAAACAAAAACAATTCTCAACATTAAAATTACAATTGCACAGTTGTTTTCTTTACAAAGAGCAGTTTTATATTTATTTACATTTTGTATTCATGTGTGGGTGAGAAAATACATTAAATATATGTGCAGTTATTATGCCATATGGAAAAGTCTATAGCATCTAAATTTTACCAGAAGGCTGGATATTTTAATAAACTGCAGTTAACATTTGAAAGGTTCAGACTGTCTATTGATAGAGCTGCTGGAAAGGACAAGAGATAGAGGGCTGTTTATTTTTTACTAAGAGCTTGCCAAGCTGTGTTTAATTTTACTGAAATGATTCAGAAAGATAACTGGCTTTGATTTCTTAGGTTAAGTGCTTATAAATGATATCTGTTTATATTATTATTGAGATATAACTGAAGAATAATAAAAGCTTTATTTTCTTGGCAAATTTAGGAAATATAGGGAAAGCCAGATGAGAAATATTTAGAAAGCTAAAGCTAGGTGAAATTAATCGCAAATGTAAAGCAGTTACAGAACATTGCCACTGTGAACATTAGAATTCTATTTTCCCAAATCCACTTGTTGGTGGTTGTTCCAGTTGTGCATTTTTTTTAAACCTCAAAGGAAGAAATTCACATCATAAGAAGCACTTGTGATAGGGATGCTTGCTAAAGAGCTGAAGTGTAAGCAGATCTTCTGTGTAAATGTTCCCTTGTAGAAACCTAGGTATGTACTTATTCAAGGAAAGACAAAACTGATCTTCTTACAGTTGGCTCAGAGCTGTGAAACACTGTTCAGAATGCTATCTGATTGTCTATTTTATGGCTTTTCCCTTTGTGCCAACATTTCCTTCTCTTTCCTGTCAGATCTCAGATGACAATGATTCCATAGAGGTGCTCTACAGGGTGCACTCCTGTTTCTGTGGAAAAGGAGGCTGAGGGGAGACCTTATCACCCTCTTCCAGTACCTGAAAGGTGCTTACAGTGAGAGCGGGGCAAGTCTCTTCACACTGGTGACAAGTGACAGGACGAGGGGAAATGGCAACTAGTTGTGCCAGAGCAAGTTTAGGTTGGATGTTAGGAATCACTTCTTAACAGAAAGGGTAGTCAAGTACTGGAATAGGCTTCTCAGGGAGGTGGTTGAATTGCCATCCCTGGATGTCTTTAAGAGCCGTTTGGATGTGGTATTCAGGGATATGATTTAGAAGAGGGTTGTTAGAGTTAGGGTACTATGGTTAGTCTGCGGTTGGACTTGATGATCTTCAAGGTCTTTTCCAACCTGGGTAATTCTATGATTCTATGATTCCATGATTCTGTGTGCTTTTGCATACTCCCATTTCTCTCCTCACTCTGGAGCTGCTGTATTGTATATAAGTAGAAAAACCTTCTCTATCAGAATGGAGGAAACAGAAAAAGCAGTGGAAAATGGAGTTAAGTTATTCTTGGTACTGGTTTCTTAAATTTTATTATTTTCTTCTCTGTTTGTTTTTTCTCTTTTCCTCACCATGTCAGCCTTCTATGCCATTTATCTCTGTGGTATCTGAGTCCTTCCTTTTGTTTCTGTTTCTTCATGATATTTACTGAACCACTGTCAGCAAGCTAATGGCTTCTTCTGACATAAGATAGAAGAGATGTCATCCACAAAGACCTTGACAGTCTTGAATAGTGGGGGTATATGAACCTTGTGAAGTTCATCAAGACCATGTGCCTAGTGCTGCATACACATGGGATGGGGCAATCCAAACATCAGTACGGACTGACAGATGGATGAGTTGATAATAGTCCTGTGGATAAAGTCTTGAATCACAGAATCACAGAATTGTAGGGGTTGGAAGGGACCTCTAGAAATCATCAAGTCCACCCCCCCTGCCAAAGCAGGCTCCCTACACCACGTCGCACAGGTAGGCATCCAGGCGGGTCTTGAATATCTCCAGAGAAGGAGACTCCACCACCTACCTGGGCAGCCTGTTCCAGTGCTCCATCACCCTCACTGTAAAGAAGTTCTTGGGCACATTCATGTGGAACTTCCTATGCTGAAGTTTCAGCCCATTTCCCCTAGTCCTGTCCCCACGCACTACTGAAAACAGACCAGCCTCGCCACTATGGCTCTCACACCTCAGGTATTTATAAATCTGGATCAAGTCCCCTCTCAGCCTTCTTTTCTCAAGGCTAAACAGACCCAGTTCCCTAAGTCTCTCCTCGTAGGGGAGATGCTCCAGGCCCTTCACCATCTTTGTGGCCCTCCGCTGGACTCTTTCCAAGAGATCCTTGTCTTTTTTGTACTGGGGAGCCCAGAACTGAACACAGTATTCCAGATGAGGCCTCACCAGGGCAGAGTAGAGGGGGAGGATCCCCTCCCTCGACCTGCTGGCCATGCTCTTTTTAATGCACCCCAGGATGCCATTGGCCTTTTTGGCTACAAGGGTACACTGCTGGCTCATGGCCAACCTGTCATCTACCAGGACACCCAGGTCCCTCTCAGCAGAGCTCCTCTCCAGCAAGTAATACTTGAGGATATTTCTGGATGAAAGATTGGACATGAGCCTTCAGTGTGGTCTTGCAGTCCAGAAAACCAACTGTATCCTGGCTACATCAAAAGACACATCATCAGCAAATCAAGTGATGTGATTCTCCTCCTCTGTTCCACCCTTGTCATAGAATCATAGAATCATAGAATTACTCAGGTTGGAAAAGACCTTGAAGATCATCAAGTCCAACCGCAGCCTAACCAGTAGCCTATCTCTTAAAAAACAACCACAAAACAATACCACAACAACAAACCTCTGCTAAATCATATCCCTGAGTACCACATCCAAGCGGCTCTTAAACACATCCAGGGATGGCGATTCAACCACCTCCTTGGGGAGCCCATTCCAGTACCTAACCACCCTTTCTGTAAAGAAGTTCTTTCTAATATCCAACCTAAACTTGCCCTGGAGCAACTTGAGGCCATTTCCCCTCGTTCTGTCACAAGTCAGTAGTGAGAATAGACCTGCCCCACTCTCACTGTAAGAACCTTTCAGGTACTGGAAGACAGCAATAAGGTCTCCCCTCAGCCTCCTCTTCCTCAGACTAAACAGCCCCAGCTTCCTTAGTCTCTCCTCATAGGGCTGATTCTCCAAGCCCTTAACAAGCCTCGTTGCCCTTCTCTGGACCTGCTCCAGTACCTCCATGTCCTTCTTGTGCTGAGGTGCCCAAAACTGGACACAGTACTCGAGGTGAGGCCTCACCAATGCTGAGTACAGGGGCAGGATGACTTCCTTAGTCCTGCTCACCACACCATTCCTGATACAAGCCAGGATGCCATTGGCTTTCTTGGCCACCTGGGCACACTGCTGGCTCATATTCAGCCGACTGTCCATCAGCACACCAAGGTCCCTTTCCGTCTGGGAGCTTTCCAGCCACACCTCCCCAAGCCTGTAGGATTGCCTGGGGTTGTTATGACCAAAATGCAGGACCCGACACTTGGCCCTGTTGAAACTCATTCCATTACTCATTCCACACTGTTGAAACTCATTCCATTAACCTTGGCCCATCGATCAAGTCTATAAGTATTGTCAGACTAGTACCTGGAATACTGCATTCAGCTCTGGGACTCTCAGAAAAAGAAACTCATGATATTATTATAGGAGGTCCACAAGGATGTTCAGAGAGCTGAAACACTTCCAATGAAGAAAGGCTGAAATAACTGGTACTGTTTGTCCTGGAGAAGAGAAAGCACTGGGGAGATCTTATTACAGGTTTTCAATACCTAGGGAAGGCTTTCTAAAAAAGATAGAGACTTTTTACAAGGGCATGTAATGAAAGGATAGGATATTATGATTTTAAACAGAAAGAAGATAGATTGAGATTATATATATGAAATAAATTATTTCCAGCAAAAATGGTGAAGCACTGGAACAAGTTGCTCAGAGAAGTTATAGAGGCTCATGACCAGAAAATTTTTAAGGCCAGGTTTGGATTGGGCCTTAGGTAGCCTGGTCTGGTAAGACATGGCCCTGCCCATGGCAAGGATGAATGAACTAGAGAGTCTTTAAAGGTCCCTTGCAATCTAAACTATTCAAGGTTCTATTATTCTTCTTTAAATTCCTAAGGTTTCAGGACAACACAAACTCTTCCATATTAGCTGAGAAAAAGAACAGATATACACAGGTCATTCAGTTCATGCAAAGGCTTTTCTCAGTTGAGAGAAGATTCTTGCAATTAATGTTTTTAATTTAGTTCTTCTTTTTAAATGCAATTAGACGACTTTAAATCACAAGTTTATTTTTCATTCCCTGTTGTTCATTGCATCTATTATTTTGTCACCAAGTAGAATTGTTTGGAAAGTATGTTTTCTTCCATGCCTTTTTTTTTTTTTTTCTTACGATGATGATATATAGGAAAGTTTTAAACTCTTTCAAATAAATAAATAAATAAATAAATGCATTTTTGTAAAGGAAAGAATCTTCATTTTTCCCGAAGAAAGCTATAAACGCCAGTTAAACTCTAAGAAATATAAATTCATAAAATTTATTTATTACATACATATTTATTATTCATTACATACATAGCAAGTTAAAAGTGTTGTTCTTGTGAGGTGGGAAAGATGTTATATATATATGTATAAAAGCAATGTAAAAAAAAATATATATATATACAAATATATACTTAAGTATATTTAAAAGTAATTCCTTCTCTTCAATCTTTAAAAAATTGTACATATGTAGGCAATCTTCTAAACCTAGTAATTCCTGGCAAATTCATTACTGTAATGTAGTTTTATAGCAGACACTTACTTTTGACAGTCTATACAATTTATCTGCAGAACTATCAGTGTCAGTTGTGATGATGGAACTGAGTAGGTGACTGGCTCTGAAGTATGGTTACAGTACTTCTCTTAAATTTTTACATATTCTTGCCTCTATTTTCTGACAAGTTGTTTTAGAAAGAAAAGTACCAGTTTATTTCATCTGCATAAAACATATGTCTCACATTAAAAGTGACAGAATGAATAAAATCCCTTAGGAAACACTAACCTGTATGAACATGCTTTCTTCAGGAATTGATCTGCTATTCAAAAAATCACAGTCAAATTCGTGAACATTATGTGCACTTAAAGGAAAATACAACTGCATTCCTTGCATGGGCAGAGGAACCACTTAAAGATGGAGCTACCATAATTTTGCAGCCTTGTTTAAAAGGGGCGAAGGAAATTGAATGTGACTGGTAGTTGGCATGAAGCTTGCTTTCATAGTTTTCAATGCTTGTCTGTACTCTAGAGGGTTGATAGAGGGTCTTGGGTGTCATGCCTTCACAAAATGTTTTCTGCCTCTCACTCAGGAGGAATATGCAAGCATACACCTTCACTGTAGACAAGACTTACCACATCCCATTTGACCTTTTCCATTACAGAGACCCCAGCACAGAAAACCTGTTCACTATAAGCAGGATCTTATTGTATTCCTCTTTAGTCCATATTTTTGCATTTGTCATACAGCTGCCTGTATCAACACTATCATTGTAGCTTCCCAAGACACTGCTTACCACCTTCAATTTTTTCAGCACACCAACATGATGCATTTTCTTATGATTTACATCTCTTCTGTCAGACAAATAAGCATAAACCACAAAAGCAACAGCAAAAAACTCTTCGTTCAAAGAGGATTAAATGCAGCTCCAGTGTAAAACATTAACTGAAAAATAAAACAAAACAAAACAAGCTATTAAATTCTTTTTATTAATAATATCTGACTTTTTAAAATAAAAATTATTGAGAGAGAAAAATGTTGCAGATGACTTGGAATCTGAGGGAGTGGATAACTCATCAGAAAGCTATGCTGCAAGCTAGAGACATCTCAACAGGCTGGAGAGGTTGGATGCCTAGAGTCTCATGAAGTTCAGCAAGGACAAGTGCATTGTCCTGCACCTGGAGAGGAACAGCTCCATGCATAGGGACATGCTGGGAATACCCAGTTGGAAAGCAGATCTGTAGAAAAGTTTTTGGAGTACCAGTGGAAACCAAGTTTAACTCACATTCAGAAGCGTGCCCTTGCTGTTAAGGATAACAGAGACCTTGACTGCATTAGACAGTGTACTGGCAGCAGGTAAAGAGAGGTTAAGCAACTAAGTCACTATTTCAGCCTCTGTGTAGAAGTTATTCCATTCTTCTGTTTCACTACACAGATGGCAAAATACATAAAGGATACAGTTAATCTCATTCTTGGTTATCTAAGATATGTCAGATGAATTTAAAGCATTACTATTTGTGAAATTGAGTTAATACATTTTCTAGAGCCTTATATGGTAAAGATGATCATTTTAAAGGTTACTTAATAAAGTTTTTTACTTGTTTGCTGGTTAGTTTGATGGTTTATGTTTTCTTGTTTGTTTGTTTTTACCTGTAACTTATCTTTTCATTCACTGAACCATCCAGCTGAGCAAACAAACAGATTTTTGTCTTGATAAGAATGGTATCATATGATGTCTTTCCTACCAACTACAGTAGCATAGTACAGTTAGCAACTAAAGAACTCATGATTTTTCCATTGGGCTACAATCTACTTTCTGTCCGTTTTAGTATCTTGATCCTGATAATTATAATCAACAGCTCTTTAAGACTGTTTAGAGAAAGGTATACAAATCTCTGCAGAAGACTGACACTTGAGTATAAATATCACAAGAAAAATTATATTTCATTGGCAATACTTACAAAGCAGTTTCTTTACAGAAAAATTTCAGCACACTATTTGCCTAACAGGTTTTGACCCAGTTTTATACCTCTAGGTATAAAAAACAACTTGATTTACAGAGCTAGAAGTAGTTGCATGGGACAAGTATCTTCATATACTCTCTCACCTCAGGTTTTCAAATCAAGTAGTTCAGTATATAATGAACATCAGTACTACATCTAGTACTACAGGAAATAAATAGAGAAAATGTAAAATCACAGAGGCTGCTAATAATATTTCAGAAATTTGTATGCAAGCAACCTGTCAAAATGTCAGCCTACAGTATCTTCCGAGCCCTATAATCACAGAATCACAGAATCACAGAATTATAGGGGTTGGAAGGGACCTCTAGAGATCATCGAGTCCAACCCCCCTGCCAAAGCAGGCTCCCTACACCACGTCGCACAGGTAGGCGTCCAGGCGGGTCTTGAATATCTCCAGAGAAGGAGACTCCACCACCTCCCTGGGCAGCCTGTTCCAGTGCTCCGTCACCCTCACTGTAAAGAAGTTCTTGCGCACATTCGTGCGGAACTTCCTATGCTGGAGTTTCAGCCCGTTGCCCCTAGTCCTGTCCCCACGCACTACTGAAAAGAGACCAGCCTCGCCACTATAGCTCCCACACCTCAGGTATTTATAAACCTGGATCAAGTCCCCTCTCAGCCTTCTTTTCTCAAGGCTAAACAGACCCAGTTCCCTAAGTCTCTCCTTGTAGGGGAGATGGTCCAGGCCCTTCACCATCTTTGTGGCCCTCATAATAAAGTCATAGATTTGCAATTTTCTCAGTGCAAAGCTTAGTGAAGATTAATGATATGAATGCCAATGAAACTTATTCTAAAAACAGAAAAAAAAAAAAAAACAAAAAAAAACAACCATCCAAAATGGCAAAATAAATAGTAATTATACATTACATTTTACAGTTGTAGAATAACATTATAAATTGTAAGAGATCTCTTTCTCTGGTTTTAGTAAGGTAGGAAACCTGTACCTCCTAAGCACATACTTGTTCACAGATCAAACTTCATAGGACCATCCTTTATGTGGCCTGTGTCCCAGACAAATGCATAAATACATTTTCAAAAGCTTCTGATTAAAGGAAAACACATAAGTTACTCATGAGAGATAAAAAATAATTTTAGATTCATTAGATAATGATGAACATGACCAGAAAATTGTACTTATTTCTTCTGAATGATTTACATAGAATACAGAAATCACAGAATGCCTGAGGTTGAAAGGGAACTCTGGAGGCCAGACTCCCTGCTCATGAATGGACAACTACAGGACTATATCTGGATAGGTATTAAAGGTGTCCAAGAAGGGAAACTTCATAACTTCCCTTGGCAAATTATTCCAATGTCTAACCACCTAGAAGGAAAAAGTTTCCTGATTTTTGTGTTTCAGTCTTTGCCCATATTTATCTTGTCCTTTCACTGTGCACTTACTGAAAAGAGCCTGGCTATCCATCTAATTTGAAGCATCAGATACAGATGAGAATTCCCCTTGAACCTTATCATTTCCATCCTGAAGAGTCGAAGTTCTCCCTGCTTTTCCTCATAGAACAGATGCTCCAGTCCCTTCCTCATATTGGTAGTCCTTCACTGGACTCTCTTGGAAGCTCAGAACTGAGCACAGGACTCCAGGTGCAGTCTCACAAATGCTGAATAGAAAGGAAAGATCACCTCCATCCACCTGCTAGCAGCATATTTACTAAGGCAGCCAGGAGGGTGTTGGCTATCTTTGCAGCACTGTCAATTCATCTTCAACTTGCTGTTGACCTCCAGGGCCTTTCTGCAAAGCTGTTTTCCACACAGCATGTACTGATTTGTGCTTGTGGTTGTTCAGGACTTTGCACTTCCTGTTTTTTTAACTTCATGAGGTTTTCTGCCATCCAATTTCTCCAAACATTTGAGGTCATTCTGAAATACTCTTCTTTATCCTCCACTCCTTCCACTGTCGTCAGAAGACATGCTGGTGATGTACTGTTGTACTATACCCTACCAACCAGATCATTAATGAAGATATTGTTGAAAGTAATTTAGTTCTGAAGAATTTCACCGACACATACTGATTTAAAATGTATACAGTCTTAAACAGACTGACCAGTCCTATATGCACATGATTATTCCTTCTGAAGATCTATGATTATAAATGTTTTTGTTTCAGATGTCTTCTATTTAAGTAATTACATTTTTATTTTCTCAATAACATAGAAAAATGAATTAGAAAGTTTTTTATGTGAAGTTATTTTTTGCAAAATCATTGTGAATTTTTAGGTATAAAACAGTCCTTCCAGAACATTAAAATTTTGTTAATGGAGTTATGTTACTGAGCTTTTAAAAGCCATAGCTTTTAAAAACTATGCGAGCAACCTTTAAAAATAATAGTGCCCATGTCAATCACCCTAAAACAGCACATAAAAAGCTTCTGCAAGATTATCAATTAAAGCCTAAGTACAAATGCAATGCAGCTAGACAGACTGGCTGAATTTATAGCCTCCAAAGCAAAGTACACAATTAGTTTCAAATGCCAAACTTCACATGCCACTAAAGTGGCTGTACATTTAAAACAACAACGAAAATCCTAGTGAATTCTACATTCATGATGAATAGTCTTAAGAATTTCAGTGAACAAAAGCTATTCTGCTACATTCATTTGCAAAGGATATAATTAGTTGTTCTTTGAGTTTCCTGGATAAAGATGGCACAAATGAAAAATAATAGTCTGTCAATACCCAAAAGGGCTAGCAGTATAATTTTAACAAAGAAATACATTTAGGACAACAGCAACAGATTTTAGCTGAATATCTGTAGTGTTTTAGAAGATTTTATGCCAAGAAAGGTGTACTTGAAATTCAAGTGGTAAGTGGTGATTATACCTTGTTTATTTTTAGCCCTCTTGTTCTAAAAATGTCTATGGTGACAGTAGCAAATTCTGCATTAGTTGAAGTTCTTGGGGTACAAACATTTTACACTGAAAACTCAGTTATTGATTAATGATGGATAGAGACCATTCTGTGTGTGCAAGCACCAGACATATATATTCTCCTAAGACACTTTTAGTTGTTTAGATATTGATATATGGATCAGCATAAAGGAGTTCAAATTAATGCTCCCCTGAAATGCCACTATCAGGTCACCTTGCAGTCTTCTATTCTCCTGTCTGAACAGCCCCAGCTCTCTCAGCCTGTTCACATGGGAGAGGTGTTTCATTCCATGGTTTTCTTTTTTTTTTTTTTTTTCCACCCTTCTCAGGACATCCTTCAGCAGATCTATGTCTTTCTTGTACTGAAGACTCCATGTCTGAACACAGTACTTCAGGTGAGGCCTCACCAGTGCAGAGCTGAGGAGCGGGATCACCTCCCTTGACCTACTGGCCATGCTGCTTTTGATGCAGCCTAGGCTTTCTGGGCTGCAAGGGCACATTGCTGGCTCATATACAGCTTCCCATCCACTAGTACCCTCAGATCTTTTTTGGCAGGGCTGCACGCAATCCTTTCACCCCCCAGCCTGTATTGGTAATGAGGGTTGCTTCAACCCAGGTTAAAGATCTTGCATTTGGATTTGTTGAACACCATGAAGTTCACCTGGGACCACTGCTCATGTCTGTCTAGGTGCCTATGGATGGCATCCCATCCCTCTAGTGTGCCAACTGCACCCCATAAGTTAGCATCATCAGCAAATTTGCTGAGGGTGCTGTCAACCCCACTGTCATTGATGAAGATGCTAGAGAGTATCTGCCTCAGAAACTGATCCCTGTAGGACATCACTTGTCACCAGTCTCCATCCAGACATTAAGCCATTTACCACCACTCTCCAGACTCAGTTCTGCACCCATTTCTTCATTCACTGAACAGTCCACCCATCAAATCCATTTCTCTCCAATTCAGAGAGAAGGATATCACATCAAAGGCCTTACTGAAGTCAAAATGGATAATATCAGTGGCTCTTCTCTTGTGTATTAATGCAGTGACACCATCATAAAAGGCCACTAGGTTGGTCATGCAGAATTTGCCCTTGCTGAAGCCATACTGGTTCTGCCATATCACCTCGTTGCCTTCCATGTGACTTAGCCTAGCTTACAGTAGGCTCTGCTCCATGATGTTCCCCAGCACAAGTTGAGATCGACAGGTCAATAGTTCCTAGAGTAATCCTTTTTACCTTTTTTAAAAATGGATGTGATGTTATGTCACGGGTTACCTAGATTTACTTGTGCCCATGACAGGGGGCAGCCACCTTGTAGGGCCCCCAGCGTGAAAGGGAAGGGAAAAAGGGAAATGGGAAAAGAGAACAGCAGTGGCAATCTAAGGAGGAAAACTTATTTTACTAAATATGATATCAGAATACATGATAACACAATATAATACAATATGATTGAGGCTCATAAAACAAACAAGAGAGAGAGAGAGTCCCCGAAAACCAAGAGGCCTACTGTGAACTCTAGGTGACACGGCTGGAACACTTCCCACTCTCTGAGAGTCTGAGAGAGAGAGAGGGCTCCAACCTGGGAGAGGGATTATATATGTCCTCCTCCAGTGACTTATCTCTGGCTGTGAAGTCCTCTGGGATACGTAGTTTTCTTCTGAGAGATGAGTATTCAGGACGTTGTTATTCCACAGAACTGGAGTATGAACTTTTTAATGATCCATACTGCACATGATGTTATGATGTGGATTGTTGACAGCAACATTACAAAACCATTCTTCTAGTCACCAGGGACTCCAGCTGATTGTCACGGTTTTTCAAGTATCATAGACAGTGTCTTGGCCACTATATTAGCTAATTCCCTCAGGATTCTGGGATGCATCTCATTGGGACTCATAGACTTGTGGATGTTCAGATTCCTCAGGTGTTCATGAACCTGATCTTCACTTATAGCGGGAGGGAAGTTGCTTTCCCAATCCCCTGCTACCAAACCAAATGTTTGAGGGCTGTGTGACAAGCAGTTATCAGAGAAGACGGAGGCAAAAAACTGTTAAGTATCCCAGCCTTCTCTTTGTCTGTTATTACCTGCTTGCAAGAAAGAAGGTGACAGACTCTTTAGCAGGGTCTGCTGTGATAGGATAAGAGGATATGGTTTCAAACTAAAAGAGTGTAGATTAACTTGGATATAAGGAAAAAGACTTTTAAAACTTGAATGGTGAGGCAGAGGAACAGGTTGCCTAGAAACGTAGTGGAAGCCGTGTCCATGGAGACAAGATGAGGCTGGACTAGGCTCTTGGCAACCAGATCTCACTGTGGATGCCTGCGTTCATTGCAGGGGAGTTGGACTAGATCATCTTTAAGGGTCCCTTCCAACTTAGGTGTTTCTATGATTCTGTAATAAATGGTACAGTATAAGGGGTGGATATTGTCCCAGTTTCAGCTGGGAAATATTTGATTATTTATATATATATTTCTTCATAATGTCTGGTATGGTGATGCATTCTGTCTTTGGGAGAAAAAACAATGCTGATAACAAACTGATATTTTAGTTGTTGTTAAGCAGTACTGCACAAACTCAGGGACTTTTTAACTTCTCTTACTGTCCTGTCACTGAGAGCAGGTTGGGAGAAGACAGACCCGGAACAGATAACTTAACCTGGGTAAAGGATTTTCCATATAAAATGTCATAATCTGAAGAAAAATTTAAAATTGCTGGGAGTTGACTGAGGGACCAGCCACTGCTCAGGGACTGGCTGGGCATGAGTTGATGGGTGGTAAGCAATTTCATTGAGCATCATTTGTTTTGTAAATAGAAATTACATTATTATCATTACTGTTATTATTTTCCTTTTTCTTTCTCTCTTCCTGTCTTAGTAAATCATGTTTTATCTCAATCCATTCTACTTTGTTTTTACTTTTCTAATTCTCTCCCCCATCCTACTGGAAGGGAGGAATGAGAAAAAAATTGCTTGCCGAGTTAAACCACAACAAATAGAATCCGGGGAAGAACTGAAAAGAACAAGAACTTGATAGTTTAGGTAAGGGCAGTTTAATAAGAAAGAAAAGGGAGAGGGAGTGAGAAAGAAAAAAATACAGCAAAAGGAATAAACGAAGCAAATGATATGTCACCATCCGTCCTATACTCAGCAAATCATTGACCAATGGCAGCCAATACCTCCTCTCGGCAACTCCTATCAGTTTTTATTATTAAAAATGATGTCATAAAGTAGGGAATATTCCTTTGACGAGTCTGTGTTGGATGTCCTGATTCTGTCCTCTGAGCTTCTTGTGCATCCCCAGCCTCCTCAATAGTAGAACAGTGTCGGAAACTGAAATGTCCTTAACTTGATGCAAGCACTGCTCAGCAGCAACTAAAATATCAGTGTGTTATCAAAATTATTCTCAACGCTAATCCAAAAAACTGGACTATATAATTTACTAGGAAGAAATTTAGGAAATCTAAGTCACCCCAGACAAAATCATGATATAGCATCACAAGAAAAAGGTGGATATTATGGATGGGTAAGAGGGAGTGAAATGAAAAATATTTGAATGCTACAAGTAGCTGGGGAGGGTGAAGAAAAATTATAACTGTCATTAGCTAGTTATTATCAGTAATAACATGTATGGTCTAAATTACATAGATAACCAACTTTGGTGTGGATATAAGAAAACTGGGACCAATGTTCAGTATAATTAAGGGTAGGTTGTTTGTGTGAGTGATAATTTGAGTGCAGTGGAAATGAACATGAGGAATTAGAACAAGGGATGACAAAGTGTGCAGCTAACACAACTGAGGCTATCTGGGGATACCTTCTGCGCAGACTTGGACTTGATCACTCATAATAGAAACAGGACAGTAAATCAAATTAACTATTCCAACCATGCCACATATGTTGAATCAGTGTCAACATCCAGGAGAAGGGGTAAGTGGAAGTGGGATGCTTGACTGGATAGCAGGATGCTGGTGACATCCTCATATCATTGTGACAGTGCCCATTCTGGCTTCATGTTATCAGATTAATGTTAGCAGACATCAAGATGCGCTGCTTCAAGAGCAGAGTAAATTAATCTTCCTGCTCCATTTACACCCCCTCCTTTATCTTCACTATGTGAGACAAAGGGAAATTAACATTTTTCTTTTCAGTGACCCATGATCAAATAGAGCCAGTGGGTGGTTTGTTATTTATACTAGTGTTCTCAACTAGGATCATTGTTCAATCTCAGTTTTGAAGAGTACATTTTATGTAGCAGCAAGATATCTTTGCTTTCAGTGTAAGACTCATTTTATCTATTTATTTCCTATCATCAGCATTTTAAACAGGCAGTTTCCTTTTACTGGTGCACAAAATCATAGAACCAAGGGGTGGTCTGGGTTAGAAGGAATCTTTAAATTTCATCTAGCTCCAGCTGTCCTGGACAATTTCCATTAGGTTAGGCAGCTCAAAGTCCCATTCAATCTGCCCTTGAATATTTCCACTGAGATGGCATTCACAACTTCTCTGAACAACCACTGTCATAATTAAGAATAATTAAGAATTAAGAATTTCTTCTTAATATCTAATCTAAATCTACACTTTTTAGTGTAAAACCATTATCCCTTGTCCTGTCTATACAATCCACAATAAAGAGTGTCTCCCCTGCAGGTCTTCTTTAAATACTGGAAGGCTACAATAATGTCTACAACAAGCCTTCTCCTCTCTAGGTTGAACAAGCATATCTCACTTAGCCTGTCCTCATAAGAGAGATGTACCAACCTTCTGATAATCTTCTTGGCCCTCTGGATTTCCTCGAAGAGGTTCATGGTTTTTCTTATAGGCCTTTCTTATGGTCTGAATGCAGTTCTCCAGGTGGCATCTCACAAGAGTGAAGTAGAGTGGTATCACTTTCTTTTACCGGCTAGCAATACTTCTTTCGATTCAGCACAGAATGCATCTGGTTTTCTGAGTTGCAAGACCATATTTCCAATTCACATTCAGTTTTTTATCCACTAGCAGCCCTAAGTCCTTCTCTGCAAGGCTGCTCCCTATTCATCTGTCACCCAGACTGTATTTAAGTTTAGGATTGCCCTGACTCACATTCAGAATATTGCACTTAGACTTGTTCAGTGCTACGAGGTTTTCATGGGCCTACTTTTCAAGACGACTGTCAAGGTTGGCTTCCTTTCCCTCCAGCATGTCAACCACAAACTTGCTGAGGGTATATTCAATCTCATTGTTCGTGTCACTAACAAATTTGTTTAATAACACCAGCCCCCTGCAGGACACCAATCATGCCTGATCATCAGACCTTTAACCAAAAGTCTTTGAACATAACGATCCAGCCAGTTCCTTAACCACCCCCTATCAAACCCACATCTCCCCATTTTAGAATTAAGAATGTTGTTCAGAACAGTATTAAATTTTTTGCACAAGTCCATGCAGATGACATCGTTCACTAAGACACATTCATGTACTTGACTGTATTTCCAAAGAAACCTTTCTCTCATTTAGATACTCACTTTATATAGTCACCACTACTTAACATTTTAGTGAATCATTGCCAAGCAATTACCATTCATCCAGCACCTCTGAATTAAAATACTTGTAATAAAATATTTTTACACATATGGATTAACTAACCTTAAAATATATATGCTAGATATGAAAAAGTACAATACAGTATTTTGCTATGTAATTTTATTATCTTATCCTGTTCCCTCTTATTTCTCAATTGCTCCACTGCAAAATTTACAGTTTCCTAATCTTTCTAGTCTCCATTGGATTATTTGAGTTTTGGCACATAAAATTTATGCTCTTCATCCTGCCTCCAAATTCCCCTCATAACCTAGCCTTGTACTAGAACTGCACATGGCAGTTCTGAGTAAGCTTATTGTTAAGTACATGCCAAGCTTTGTCTGCACAAAGCCAAGCAAGATGAAGTGTTGCAACAGCCTCATTTTCTTTGCTTATCAAAATACTTGATAGAGCTTCTTTTCATTTAATTAGCAATTGTTTTTCACAATGTAAAAACTTAATATTCTCAGACTTCTGCCTCCCTGCCAAATATGGTAGAAACCAGACAGAATCCAGCTATCAAAATAAATAGTTTTTTAAAAAAATACAAGTATTGCCAAATGCTTTTTTTTTTTTCCTCATGATATTCAGCTAACATTTCATAAAACATGTCCTGCACTGACTGCACCTAAGGAGTTCTCAGTTTGAAAAGCAGACTAGAAAACTACACAAAGTGATCTATATCACTGGCAGTATAAAGAGACTTTGAAGAAAATTATGATAATTTCTTTAACAAATTAAAGCACTCCCAGTGATTTAATTTCACATTAAGAGTAGATAAAATGGTTCAAGGTGCAGGAAGTTTAGCCCTGGAAAAATGAATCATCAAAAATACAGCATCAGAAGAACATGTTTTCTCATAATATTACTGGTTTTGTGTTTTGAGCTGTGGGCCAACACCCATATGGATAGATTTCTACATCAACAAGGCATGTTTTATGTGAAGGGTGAATTAGATAAATATGAATACTGTCGCATCTGCCCATTTGATGCTCTTGAGATTTGTATTACTGTTTTTCAAACTTGATCACACTCTGACGTTCCCAAAGATAAGATCTTCTTTGCCTCTACTGAATAAAGGAAAAGATTAGTATTACTTCCAACATACTTCTTAGTCAAGACAAAATTTCTATGGCATGGAAAGCTCCTGTGGTAGCAGCCATGATCTTTGTTTTCAAATAGTCCTCCTTATGAAATTTGCTTTCCTGTGCTGGTGACCACAGCTTTACAGTGATATATTTTTCTTAAATGAGTTTTCTGCATTAGCTGCTTTATTTTCATGTACAGAGTGCCACAAGCATTGCAAAGGGGTGTGACTGGAAGAGCATTTTCTGAAGCATATAGGTTGCTCTGAAAGTAATGTCTCCTACTTATTTCCATGGAAACAACAACAGATAAAAAGAGCACAATAATACTGTTTGATAGAACAAATTCTCAGCTACAAAATAATCCTTTTTAAATACGGTCACCACTGTTAGCTATGCATTTTCAACAATGATGAATAAGAGCCCACATGCCATGCTTGTAAAATCTGCACCAGAGGAGGTAAACTACTGTCACTATCACCACTGCTGAAAGGCACCGTCCAGCACCTTACGCTGTTCACATTCACTGCCTGGTCTCCATAAATGTTCAGCAAGTGCCATTGAATATCATCAAGGGAATTCAATAACACATATTTCCTTCTGAAGAACTTCCACATCAGACACAGTTTGGTCAGACTGCCCCTCTGCTGCCATCTGTCTCACAGCAAAAAAATGTAATGATATACTGGTGGGAAGGTTCAACCTCCTCTGCCTTACTGCCTTACCACCAACATCCACCTCTAACATCATGGGAAAACAATAAAATCAGAGGTATTACTTTCAGACCAGATTCTAGTGCATGTTGAATTACACTCTGTAACATCATAAGTAATAGTTTGGACTTTAAGAATCATGTAGTGCAGATATATTTAAAAAAAAAAAAAAAAAAGTTCTCCCCACATACAACTTCACTAGATGAGTTGATATTCATAGTCCTAATAAGAATTTTGTATTAATCTATTTATGTATGGAACATATATTTGTATTTATTCAAAACAGAGATACAAAATCCTGGATTCAAATGGCATTAACAGCTTTTATTCATACAATCTTCATATTTACAGTGTGTATGGGCTTTTTTGTTTGTTTGTTTTTATTTTGCTTTCACATCTGGTTAGGAATTCCTACCCACCATCCATCATTTCTTTACATTTTCTGTGGTGGGTAATACTGCAGGTTTCATCTGAAAAGGATAAAAAGTACCACTGTGCTTTGCTGAATTGAAAGCATGTTTTGAAATTATGGAGAATATGTCTACACAGCAGTGTAGAGGCAGATTCAGGCAAACTGTGTTCCAACACAGCAGGTCCAAGCAAATACCAATTGAAAACCACTTCAGTCTCTCAGAGGTAAGTCTTAACAATTCCAAGACAAACAGGAACTAAACTGGGTAAATACCCTGTCCTGTTATAATGGAACACAAAAAAGGAGTAACATGTCTGACTAGAAATATCCTTAGTAAACTAAACTTGTATTCACTTATAGTGTTAATTTATTTCTGACTTTCAAAATTATGTTTCAGGTTTTTGTCATTGTTAATTTGCTTGTTTTTATCTTTTTTTATTGTTCTTTTTTATCAAACCAGTAATTCAGAAAACAGAGAGTGACCACATCTTTGCTTCATACATAATTCCTTACTTTTTATTTAGTCACAGTTTGACTTCATTTATTTGAAGTGGTAGTACATACTTTGTAATTTTTAATTTGTCCTTAGTACTACTCCCCCTATATACACTGTGACTGTGTGCTCCTCCCTACCCCCAGCCTTGTCTTTTGGCCTGGCCATTTCTCTCAAAAGCTGATGATATCCTCCTGCTACATACTATGACTATGAGTCAATCATCCTACCCCACAAGCAAAGGGCAGCCCAAGGACCCCTTGAGCTTTAATTCTCCTAGCGAGGCTGCACATGATCTCCTCAACTCCTAAATATTGTGAAGCTTGGGTGACTATACTCTCTGGATATAGTACGTGGAATAATTCTTAGAGATGACTTACTGGGATACCTCCATCTTAAGGTTCAATATTAAGGATAGATCCAGGTGGAATATGGTGAATATGCAAGGAGCCTGTTCCATGATACTTCTTTAAATAACACAACCTGACGTATTATGTTTTATTAACACTAGGGCAACTTGGAATGCTGGCTCTAGGGGCTACAGTGCAGAAGATGGAGTGGAGGGAAAAGCCCCTGGCCAAACTGTGATAACAATTCAGGGATGATAAAATGATGATACTATGGAACTGATAAACTGCATAGTTGTCGCCCTGAATCAGCAGCTTGTCATTTTTCTGTTGCAGCAATCACAACAAAGCCTCACCTGAAATGGGTAAGAATATAGCACAAAAATACCTCACAAGAGAATGAATTTTGAGGAAGGAAACATTGCAGACAAGTTAAGAAGTCATCACTGACTTCTGGGATGAGTCAGTGGGTTGAGTCTCTCTTCGTCATCCTGCCAAAGGAATACCAGTTGGGTAAGATTCATACACTTCCTTATAGTCAGTGCTTCCCTGGGAAACTTTAAAAAAAAATCTCTAGTGAGTTATTCTGTAATTTAGCATGCTTACAGTCAACTCTATTATTCACAGTCTTGATATTTGCACATTCTCTGAAGACAGTGTGTTTGCCACTGGCAATTCAAAAGAAACTGTAATCTGTTGCCTCAGTAAACAACACTACTATTTAATCTATCCATAAGAGTTCTCAATGAATGCGACTATACTCCTTAAGGGTGGCCTTGTTAACTCATTTGAATATGATAAGAATTGTAGCACAAAATTGGGTAATCACTCAGAATCTAAGCACAAAGCTCCCCAATGCCTCTGAAATCTGAAGAGGAGTTGGAATGCAAGGGGTTTATTTCCTAACTATTTTACCCTTTAAAAGAACAAAAACATATGAAAATTTCCAATACATTTAAAAACAACAGATAAGAAAACAACACATTTTAGCTTTTCCAGTATTATTGCTGCAAATTATGTAATGTGATCTAAGCAGTGTGGAATGAGTGAGCAGAAGCACTCAGAATTTTGATTCGATCATAAAACAGCTGTCTACAATTTTAATACAAACAGCTAAAGATCTATGGAACAACATATATGATGAGATGACAAAGAATCAAAAGTCACTGCATCTATCCCTATTCTGACTTCTGGACACAAGGCAAACTCTGGTGTAAAGGGCTAGTGAAAGAGAAAAGAGGAAAGAGCAGCTAGCTTATAGTTAGAGGTTATAATAGATATTCCCCCCCCCCCCCCCCCCCCCCAAATTTCCTAAGAATACAGACATTTCTAAGTATGTAGGTAGAGTAATGGAAACTACAGATTCAGCTTCAGAGGGAGTAACAAAACCATAACTTTCTGTGTTTCTAGCAGTGTTTGCTACTAAAGATCTCTGTTAAAAAAGTGATTTCTTCATTCCTGTATATTAATTAGCTTTCCACATAATAGCAGATAAAATCAGTAGGTACCAAAAAGTTATATAGTATTCAACACATTTGCTTTCTTAATTTATAGACAAATCAGCAACTAAGTCTCACTTACCTGAATCAGCAAGGATATTTAACAGTACTGTCATGGTTTTGTACACGTGACAAGTACATACATGGAATACATAGAACCTGTCTTGAAGTATTTGCAAAAGTATAAGAAGCTAATTACTCATTTACTAGTATTCAAATGTCTGTTTCTATTCTTAAGAAGATGGCAATATACATACATAATTTTTACCCATCTCCCTCCTGATATTTAAGGGGAGAACTGACAATTTTCCCTAGAAGGGGAAAGAAAATAAAATTCCTTAATGTGAAATGTCATTTCCAAATCCTGGACACTACAATTCTTCTTAAATTGAATGATAGAAGCAGAAAATAATTAATTATCAGGGCTCCTTTAGTGGTATACTGGAGCTGAATAACAGGAATAGAATATCTCTTAAATTGAAGTTATGTAGGTGGCTCTGAAAGTAATGCCTCCTACATATTTCTATGGAAATTACAAGAGATACAAAGAGCAGAATAGCATTATTTGATAGACTCAATACTAATTCTCAGCCAGAAAGCATTTTTTTCAGCAGAGACATTACTTTCAGAGCAACACCTCATGTATGCAATCTCATTATAAACATCAAATTTTTCACAGGAGACTGAACTAGATGTTTATTTCAGGGAAAAAAAAATATAGTGCTTGTTAATCTGGATCATAGTATTGCTGGCATTGTAAACAAGGAGGAAGATATTCAGGAAGCAGAAAAAAACTTAAAATATCTTTGTGGTAAATAACTTCATGCATGTGTATACGTGTGGTGGTAGAGAATGTAAAAGTCATTTCTGAGCACTAGGCTAAAAATACAGAACAACACAAAGCAAATTGTAAAACTCAACAGAGGTTCTCATTCCTTTATTGTTACTGTGTTGGCACTTATGTCTTACTGCCCTGAGCAAAGGAGATAACACTGAATTATAAATTTCAGGAAAAAAATCAAATACATTAAATCATGACCACATTCTCGTATCTTCTATGTCTTCACACGAGGAGTGCCTGGGGAAGAAAAAAATGACATCAAATCAAATAATCAGAAGATACACTTTTTTCATAGTTAGGATATGTAGCATATTGTACTACTAATCAAAAATCATATAAGTAGAATGTAAAACTTGTAACTTGGTATGTATAATATTAGATCTCTACTGATAAATTGAAAAGGATTTTTCTTTCCCTATTTGAACTTAAAGAAGAACCTCAGTTATATTTCATGATGTTGTACGAATGCATGAGTTACTGCAAAAGCAGCTTAGACAGCTCATTAATCTTTCTCATACAAATATTGTGATCTCTCTATCTTTCCTCAATTTTTATGTGTATGATTTAAAAATCAAAGATATGATAACTAGTTTCTATGACAGCTTGAGATACAATGTGTTCTGCAACATGATGAACAATTAAATTGTGATTTAATTTCCCTTATTATTTTATGGTAACATAACATTAACAAAATAAATATGTTCTGATTGTGCTACGTAGGCGAAGCTGTTTCCTTCCTTAACACTACATTGATGCATTTGCTGAAATTAAGCAGATTTCCACTAGTCTAAATAATCTGTACTGACATGGTATTCCTTCATAGAGCCTAGAATTATGTCTCCATAGCTTTCATTTTCTAATGATACCCAGACCGGCTCTCATGGAGCTATCTTGTATACCAGAAGCAAAGCAGCTGCAGTGCTCCTCCTACATTATGTTAAGAGACTGTTAAATTGGCTCCAGTATTTGAGCCAGATTGTCCAGAATTTGCTAGTTGGGATATTTCTAACTGATACTACTTTGCTAAATAGTCTCAAGAAATTTTTTCCATTACTTTCTGTAAACTTTTGGCCACGGTCTGACACCCTGTAGCAATAAACTACATATATATGATATAAATAATGTGACTTCTTTTTTAAATAAATAAATAAAATGTTATTCTTAAAATATAAAAATACAATCTTAAATATCATCAACAGTTTATGCATTGTATGTATCATACATTGTATGTACTATATGTGTATTATAGTCATAATAAAGACCAAGTATCATACTCAATTTGGAGGTCAGGAATAGAATCTATAGCTACCAGTACTGATTGTTGAGACATTCACTTTGGGATGTACTCACCTTTTTTTCCCCACTTAGAAATAATACACAAACACGATGGAAGTAAAAGAAATCCCACATTGGCCTGCAGCTACAGAAAACATGCGGCCATTGCCTCTCCCTTCTTATAACAGAGAACTAAAGAGACATTGTCTTCATTTGCACAGATTCACATAAATTCAGGGGTTAGGTGGGACCCCAGAGATCTTCAAATTAATCTTCCCCACTAAAGAAGAATCTCCACAGCGGGTCCCACAAGAAAGTGTCCAGACAGGTCTTGAATCAGAGGAGATTCCATTACCTTTCTGGGCAGCCTGATCCAGTGCTCTGTCACTCTAACAGTAAAGTCTCTCAGCATAAATTCAAGGTGCAGGAAGAAGCTGTCAAAAGTCACAATTGATGAACAATACAGTCATTAAATAATCAAGAACAGTTCATAAGCAATAGAAAAATCCAACTTCCCATATTCTATTATTAAAGCAGTTTTGAATGCTAGTATTATTCTAGTAGCATCATTCCCATTGCACTTAATGGGAATTAAACAAGAAAACCTCATAACATCAAGCCATAACTCGTTATAATATAATAAATGTTTGTTTGTCTGTTTAAAACAGATGAGAAGCATAATTTCCAGGTAAACATGCAGAAAAGACCACTTTGGAGTAACTTGGAGGATCCTCTAGCTCTTTTGTCTCCACAAATATTTTCCTGAATAGTAATCCACACTCACTACTATCTCAACACAGCATTGGTGAAAAAGAATGCAGAAGTTACTTCTGTATTGGTGCTAATAAGCACTTTTCTGCTTATTAGCTGTCTTAGGGGAAAACAAACACAAACATATTAGCAAGCATGGAATGAATCAACACAGTCAAAACTCCACTTCAGCAAAAAAACAAAGACCTTGACAACCATCCCCTTCCACTGAAGCTTCAAAAGTAGCTCCTGTTAATGAGGATAATCAACAGCAATTATCAATAATTTACTACCTAGAATTGTTGAGAAATACCATACAGAAATCCTAAAAATATCAATTAAAATACCAATTGGAAAACAAACAAACAAACAAAAAAGAAAAAATAGCTTTTCTCTGATGGGACAATCTGTACCAATGCATTTTTGAGTTGTCTTCCTTTGTGACTTCTACACAGAAGTCATCAAATTATGGCCTCAATTATGCCCCCATAGCCTCAATAAAGTTCATTCTAGTTACATTTTAGTAGGAAGATCAGGGCTATTCATAGCTCTGCACACTGCAACTCCGCATATCTGAATGAATTCTGCCTTACATTGCACTTGCTGTGCTTTTCAATCTTCATTCTAAAAAAAAAAAAAAAAAAAACCAACAAAAAAAAAACAAAAAAAAACAAAAAACAAACAAACAAACAAAAAAAAAAAACAAGAACACCCCCCCCCCACCTCCCCACACACACAACAGAAATAAGTAATACTCTAGCCATTTTTCAGCATCATACATCATATACAGACTGCATTTTAAAGCAGACTTGTCTGAGATTTAAAACAAGACAATGACAAGACACAGGTAGTCTTAGAGAACCAAATGAATAAGGGACAAAAAGGGAATAAGAGGAGTAGTTTTTTTTCCAGTAATCTCAGAGAGTTAATCTCTACCCTACACACACAAAAAAAAAAAAAAAAAAAAAAAAAAAAAAAAAAAAAAAAAAAAAAAAGAAGGAAGAAAAAGGAGAAAGAAAGGAGGAGGAGTAAGAATAAAGAAAGAAGAAAAGTAGAGAAGTTTGCATTTTCTCCAGAACCATTACTATTGAAATTAAAAATTAAGAGATCAGAAACTTTCAGAATTGCAGAACCAGTCTCTTTCAACTGGTGTTATCCTGCAAATTTTCCTCTAATCTTGTGTTGCTTGGGTTTTTTTGCTTGTTTTTTTTTTTTTTTTTTAACCACAAAGAATAATCTATTTTCATTCTCTTACTTTTGGAATACCTTTCTTTGCCAATATTTCTTGTTGCTTTTGTAAGCATGAAATCTATTCCAGAAAATAATAAACACAAACAGAAAACAAGCATAAAGTTGAATGGATGAGAGAAAGAAGAACAAAAATGTACTACTAATCATTGTTACCTTCTGCAGTTATTTATAAATGCACAATTGGATGAGCAGCATCAGCTGCTGAGATCAAGCAATGAAACAAAGGAACTGCTGAACGAACAGAAAATAAAGAGATAGACTACTGCCACTACTAGGTGTGCGAGTGAAGAAAGTTGACACTACTGACTGACGAATGTAGTAAGAAATAACATAAGACTATAGGAGAATGCTGTCAAATACATATCCATTTTTCAGGCAAAATAGACAAGTCTATTTATTTCCCAATATGAAATGTCATAATCATTTAGTAGAATACCTAAACAAATGGTTCCCTTAAAAAAAAAAAAAAAAAAAAAAAAAAAAAAATTCACACCTGTACTGAATTCATAGTAACTGGATGAGTATATCTTCCAAAGATGCCAAGATAGGCAACTAACAAAAAGTGACAGTATTCTGCATTGCAGAAAAGTTATTTGAAACAGAGGAGATTATTTAGGAATCTGTGATGTTTTGAATCATGTATTTTGGATTCTGGTTTTGGTTCCAACCATTCTAAGTATCCAAGCATATCTATTTTTACCTTTGCCCCTCCCCCTCCAAAAAAAGATTCACAGGTTTTGTGTCTATCTACAAATTACTTTGTAGCAATCTTCTGATAGAAAATGGAAATCATTTGACCCTGCATAGCAAACTGCTTTCTTCATGAAAATAGCAGGAATTCCTACTACATTTTGATGACTTTGGAGCCCCAGCCCTCTGAACATGTTCGTGACGCAACTCTAGATCCACTCGAACAGCTTCATGCCCTTCTTGTGTTGGGGGCTCCAGAACTGGATGCTGTACTCCAGGTAGGGTCTCATGAGAACAGACAAGAGGGGTAGAATCATCTCCCTTGACCTGTTGGTCATACTCCTTTTGATGCAACCCAGAACATGGTTCGCCTTCTGGGCCGCAAGCACACATTGCTGACTCATGTTGAATTTTTCATAGACTAACACTCCAAATCCTTATCCTCAGGTCTGCTCTGAGGCCATTCTCCACCCATCCTGAATCTGTGCTTGTGACTGTCCTGACCTAGATGCAGAACTTCACACTTATCTTGTTGAACTTCATGAGTTTGTCATGGGCCTACCTCTCAAGCCTGCCTAAGTCCCTCCAGATAGCATCTCTTCCTTCTAGTATGGCAACTGCACCACTCAGCTTGATGTTATCAGCAAACTTGCTTAGTGTGCAATTGATCCCACTGTCTATGTCACCTGCAAAGATATTTAATATCACCAGTCCAGTCCTGAGGAATGCTGCTTATCACCAGCCTCTACTTGAACACTGTCATGGTTTGATGATTTTTGGTTACTGGTATTCCACATCATAACATTATGTAGCGCACTAGGACTTAAAGTGTTAATGCTCCAGTTCCGGGTACCTGCCTGGAGGAGAAGAACTGCATTCTCCAGGGGACTTTGCAGTCAGAGAGGAGATATAACTCCTGTCAAGGTCACCTGATTGGGGCTTTTCATCTCGGCACTCCTCTCCTCCTTGCTGCTGCCCATGCCATGTGCATTGTTTCAGTATGAGTGTAAGGTCTTCAGCTGTTTGGACAGTCTTTCTCTCATTATATTTGATTTATTAGCTTCAATTTAAATTATATTGTATTATAGAGTGTTATCTTGCATTCCAATACCATATTTAGTAAATTAGTTTGTTTCTCCCCAGATCACTGCCTCTGTTTTTAATTATTTTGGGGTCCCCTGTTTCCCTTTTCTGGAGGCGTGTATTTTGCAAAATCCCTCCACCCCACTAGTCACAGAACTGGACAGGACCAGCCCATAAACTGTTGACAAACACTGAGCCATTGACTGCAACTCTCTGATTGCAAACATCCTACCAGTTCTTCATTTTGTGAGCAGTCCATTCATCAAATCCATTATCCTCCAATTTGATGACCAAGAAGTCATGTTGGAGAGCATCAAACACCAGGTAGATTATATGTCAGTTGCTCTTCTTTTATCCACTGTTGCTGTAATTGCATCATAGGAAGCCACTAAGTTTGTCAGGCATGACTTGCCCTCAGTGAAGCCATGCTGAATGTCACAAATCACTTTGCCTCTATTTCCCCTGTGCCTTATGGTGGTATAGCAGTAGAGGTTGAACCTTTCCACCAACACTGTTTACCCTGCAACAGATGGCAGCATACAGGCAGTATGACAAAATGGCATTTGACATGGAAGAGAAAATGAAGTACATTACTGAATTACTCCATGCAGCAGAAATAACACCCATTTTTGAATGTTTACAGAGACCAATCAGTGGATCTGAGCACAGTGGGGTAGTTGATAGTACATTTCAGCTGCAGTGGATTACCTCTGCTGGAGTAGATTTTTTACAAATGCAGCAAGCGTGGTCTTGTTTGTTGCTGGTCAAAATCCATAGCTAAAAGAGATGACTGAGATAGCTGAATAAAAGAACATTTAGTAGTGTTGTGCACTTCAAATAGATTGTCGTCTCCCTGACAATAAGTAGCACGGACTACTTTTTGAGAGATTTGAGCACATGGTTTTTCAGTAGTACTGCTGACACACTGAAGATACTAATTACAAATATTCTTTAATGCACTATCTTACATGAGAAATTACCTAAGGGTATTTTTACATATTCAGTGATAGAAGAGCAAAAATAAACATAGTATTGTTATATAATCAACAAAAATAAAGAGTGATGTGGTTAGACTAGTATCTACAGATCATGTATCTAGAAAGATTACCATGGTGGAAAGGGGTAACAAAAAATAAATGAAAATACTCACCCATATCCTAGGCTTGCAAGAAAACTCCAAAGAGAGCAATTTCCAGAAAAGAGATACTTCCCCAATGGCAGTCAGCCTTTAAAGGGGGTCTAGGAGCCAGGCTCCACTCCCTCTGGTCACTCAGGTGAATTACTTTCACCTGTGCTCCTGCAGCTGACTCAGTGCTTGCTTCAGGTGATCAATCAGAGCTTCAGGCTGTGATTCAACAGTTCCCATACAGTTGTATAGCTGACAACCAATGACTGGGAGTTGATAATACTAAAAACAAGGCGAAATATTATACAGAAGATCTGGCAATCATTTGACAGAAACTGCTTTCTCCCTCATTATTTACATAGTTTTACAAAAAGAATGGACTCCCTCCATACTTTATTTATTTATTTTGTATGCTTGAAGAAAATTCTACATGAACTCTTGTTGACACTTTTTCCAATGCAATAGAAATAAAAAAGGAAGAGGTAAGACATTTGTTATCCTTTTAACAACAGACACAAGAAACACATAATTCCACTGCATATCTCACTATCATCAACTTCACTATTTCTCTTGCAAGATCATCACTGAAATGAAATGTTCATGAGATCCATATGGAAGAGGAGATAAAAGTTGTTATTACCTCAGTGTTCCTAAATACACACTATACAAACTAAAGCATGTGAATTATAGTTTATCCATTAATGGGATGTTTGCAATCATACCATAGGCAAAGATAACCACACACAAAAATCAATAGAATCACTTCCAGGATGGTAGTTCTCAACAGGCTTTATAATTCTAGTAAAGGCAAGTTCACTTATCAATTGCTTGGAAGGAAAAGGCCACATACATATGATCCTACACTATGAGTAAGTTTCTGTGCCTATGTTGGACTCAATGCTGCACTTGCAGCAGCACTAATACCATGTCTCGCTCTACACTCCACAATTATTCATCAGATAGTCTTCACCTTTGTTACCTTCACAGTTTCACATCCTTGTCCACATGGTTTAGCTGAAATTGAACTCTGTGGATCACGGACTCTTTATTCAGTGACAGTATTGTTCTAACTTTCAGAAAAAAGAAAAAAAAAAAAAAAGCTGAGGGCTCAATTACAGAGGACAGTTGCATTGCCCCCAGGGGGTGGAAAAACCTGCAAACTGTGAATGAAATAGGAATGCCTTCTATTCCCCTTCCTCTATAAAAATCACTTATATATCCCCCTACAACACCCCCTTATACTTAATTATATACTAAGGCATGTATAATTAATTAATTATACATGCTCTGATACAGCTGCTCTGGCTGTTAACACTGGGGAAAAAAAAGCTGAGTCTACCACCTGTGCAAGAGGGAAATAATAGCTCTATTGAGGCTGCCTTAGTCTTTCTTGTTTTACGGGTTTTCTTTTTTCTCTTTAGAAAAGGGAAAAGGAAGAGAGAAAAATGTTTAAAAGTAATACTTTTTATAAGAGTTGTTCTTTCTCTTACTGAACTTCAGATGAGTCTATTTGGAAATCATGTGTAAATGTAATACTGGTTTGTCTATCAGGATATACATTTTCTCCCAAGGCGATGTCTGACAATCTGTTAACATGGCCTACAATGGAGAGGGTAGGGGGCAGATCATAGGCTAGATTGTTAGCTGGTATAAAAGAGGTGTTAATGCCACTGACTTTACTACAGCTATGTCAATATCCACCAGCTTAAGATTCTCTGTATTGCAGTCTGTAGATCATTTGTGGTTTGCAAAGCCTTTGTCTTTAGTCCACAAAAGAACCTTATAATTGTGGCTATACTTGACAGGACCATAAAAGTGTGCTATTATCAATTTACCCAGTGGTTATCTTAAATTCCTAAGGATTAGCCTCTCTCCTTGGAAATACAAAGTTGTGAGAAAACCCACTCAGCTAAATCCAAATTGAATTTGGAGATGACTATTCTAAATTTTCATTAAGCTATTTATAATGTGATAACTCATTTTGAATCCATACTGTCTCAACATGTGTTTTTTGCTTTAGTTGATATGTTGGTTTGGGGTAACATTATAATTAGTATATTTCCTTGTAACTATTACTTTAAAAAGGCAACACAATTCATGTCAATTTTGTAATGCTGTTCTCAGGCTGATATTTTATTTGTTTGATATTTAGTATGAATAAAACTGCTGATTCATTCTCTGAAAACTGCATTTAACATAAAGCTTGTAAAATAATGTTTATCCTGCTGAACAGAGATTTCCCCTGCTTGTTTATTGGAGAAAAACGGTCTTGCTCACTTGAAATTAGTGGAAAAATTCCTGAAAGTTTCTATGCAGGTAGGATTTCAATGGCTTCTTTTCAGTGTGAATATGCATCATAGTTGCTTATTCTTGCCAAAGTGCAGTAATTAAATGCAAAGGGCCTGAAAGACACAACACGGCTTCCCCAAGCTACTTGCAAAAGTTTTCCTTCTTCTCTTATTATGTGTTAATAATTAGTGAAATAACACTAGTGAAAAAAGTGAAAATGTTTTTTTTTGTTTTTTTTTTTTTTTCCTAAACATCTTATCATATATTTTTTTATGGCTGAAATCTTTCAGTGCTTTACGTGTTTCATCCTAACATCAGTATCCCCTACAACTCTGAGTAGTATAAACCTTTTTCTCCCCAAACTAAAAGCCATATCTGTATACATGAAGCTCAGAGAACAGCCAGGCAAATTAAAAAATACCAAATATTGCGCAAGGCAGCAACATGAAAATTGTTTCTACTAGAACAATGTTTTCCCAAAAAGTGAATGTGCTTTGGCAGCTGGTGAAATGATCTCCTGATGTCTGTCAATGCCATAGCAGGTGAGATATTGAAAGAATAACTGCCAAATTTTGGTGTTGGAACATACACATCTCACAAAATGACATCACTGGGGAACAGATTACAGATTGCACAATCTATACTTGTGCAGTAATGCATGTGTACTTCTCTTCTTCCAGATCTTTTTCAGAGAGGAAGTTTTTAAGAGACTTTCTAGCTATGAATTGACTAAGTTCCTCTCAGTATTACTCAAAGTGCTGTTTGGCAATTCATGTTTCACCAGGTATTTGAATGCATTAGGAAGACTCAGTTACAGAATACAACCCACTGCATCACAGCCTCATTATCTATCACCTTTCAACTATGCATTTATTCCTGTATCAGTGTTGCCAAACAACTCAAAACCCGTCTTACACTTATTTCTTACATTTTGTTGTTTTCTCCATTCTGTGCTATTCTCAAAAAAGCATAATGTTACAGACATTAATATAGGATGGTTAAGAAGAATGCATCTTCTCTATAAATTATACATTTCCCATGGTCCTGGAATTGTAATAACACTGTGGAATATCCTTCCCCAGTGGCAGTCAGCCCATAGATGGGGCCTATTTCTAAAATAATAATGCCTAATATTTATAACTTTCACTGTGACAATAATCTCTCTGTGAAACAATGTTTCTGAAATTTCAAGGGATGACACCTCAGATTCAGATGTTTTCAATAAAATATCTGGACATGCAAGGTTTACCTTTATTTTTCAGAATTAGTGACTCCAATAACACTGAGAAAACTATGTTCCAAAGGGATGACCCCTAAATTACATATCAATATTCTCATAGGTCTATTAGCTCAACAGCAAAACGCAGCTCTAAATGAATTTCATGCATGCAACATTGTTAGTCAGAGGCCTGCAAACAAAATTTAAAACTGGGATATTTGATAGTGTAGATACACTGTGAGATTAGAAACAGTTTGGGTTTTATAAAATCTGACATACAAATCTCTCCATATAAAAATGAACTGGAAGAATTTAGATAAGACACCTTAGTAAAGGTTTAAAAAAAAAAAAAAAAAAAAAAAAAAAAAAGTATTATTTTATTCTCCTACAATTATTACAATTATGTTAAAATACAGTAGATAAGAAGGATATCAAGTTCAGTGTCACTTTTCACTGCTGCTACCTCTAATATTTCTTCCAGTTCTCCTAGGTACGGATGAGATTAATCTTACCTAGGTGAAGCTGATGTCCAAAGAAAGTAAAACTGAGGCTTACTAAATTAAAAATTCAGCTCCTTCCACAGATAGCTCCATACCTGCTTGTGGAGCTGAGTGCATTTACAGTGCTTTTTACAGCACCTCGGTTATGTCCTGATGCCACTTTACCTGAACTTCCAATTATTTTTGGAGTGCTCTCAATGATTATTGACATTAAACTAACCACTTACCACGTTGTGGAAAATATGCCTTCTTTAAACACTTCTCTTTCTTGTGTTCTCCTGTAATGTACCTTTGTAAGTAGTGGATGACTCTCAGAAAAGAGTATCATAAAAGAGCCCCCTGAATTTGCAATCTCTATATATTTTCTGTCATACTAAGACCCCAATCTCGTTTCTATAATATTTCCTATGTAAGAAAGCAGTATCATTATTAATCATTAAATCAATTTAAATTATAGAATCGTAGAATCATAGAAAGGACTGTATTGGAAGGAATGTTTAAATTAACAGTTCAAACCCACATACTGTGGGTAGGTCTGCAATCCACCAGATCAGGATACATGGGACTCCATCCAACCTGGTCTTGAAAGGGAATGGGGCATTCACAATTTCTCTGGCAGCCCATTCCAGTGCAAACCACCCTTTGAATTAAGAATTTTCACCTAACATCTAATCTAAATCTCTCTTCTACTTTAAAAGCATTCATCTTGTCATTGCCATCAGAGCATAAAAAAAAATTAGTCTCTATCTTTTTGAAAAGCATTTCAATAAGTACTTCTTAAAGTACTGAATGACCACAGTGAGGTCCCCACAGAGCCATCTCTTCTCCAGAATGAACAAGGCCAAGTCCCTCAGCCCTTTTCACAGGAGACATGCTTCGTCTATTTTATCATCTTCGTGACTCTCTCCTGGATCTGCTCCAAAAGCTTCAAGTCTTCCTTGTTCTGGGGACCCATAAGGTGATACATTTTAAAATCATAGATAGTTATTTATGCTTATCTTAGTAACATATTATCTTAGTAGCATCTCCCCAAAAGACAGAAACTGGAGCATAGGAAGATCCTCACAAATGTGTGCAAGAACTTCTTTACATTGTGGGTGATGGAGCACTGGAACAGGATGCCCAGGGGCATGGTGGAGTCTCCTTCTCTGGAGATATTCAAGACCCGCCTGGACGCCTACCTGTGCGACCTGGTGTAGGGAGCCTGCTTTGGCAGAGGTGTTGGACTTGATGATCTCTGGAGGTCCCTTCCAACCCCTACAATTCTGTGATTCTGTGATATTAAGTTCAAAATTACTAAATTAATTCTTTAAGCTCAAATTCTTTACTAAATAATTTTCATTTATAATCCCAGTGATTTTAATACTGAAAAAATATTGCAGATTATATCTTATTACAGTTTATATTTTATTATGCCTACCTTCTTTCTTCGCTATCATCTTTCATTTTTATATTCTTTTTGAATAAAATTTATGCAGCATATGTCAGTTTATAGGTTTTTGGTAGTGAAGCATCTATGCTGAAGTGGGTATATTCTGCACAGAACTAGATAATGCTCTGTGGTGCTTTTGTCTGCCATTTTTCTACTCCTAGCTTTCTGTACATTAGAACATTCTAAAAAGAAATAACTTTGAAAGTGCCTTCACTTTTTTTTTTTCTTTTTTTTTTTTATTTTTTTTACTGTTCTGATAAGAAAAGTGGACATTTACAGCAGTACCTTATTGTGAGCACATCCTCAGAAATGTAGTTCTTTTGGATTCATATAAATAACAAGCAGCCTCTTTGTAGAAGATAGTTTAAAGCAAGATAACAAATCTGTGAATTGCTGTGTGATGGAGCCAAATTGTAGAGATAAATTAAATGTGGGTAAATTCTCATATAGAAAATTCTCCCTAAGAAATTATGTTTCTGGAACTCTCTGAAAATAAAATGAAAATAAAGTTATCTAGTGTAAACAACAAGAACAGAAAGTGTCTTTGTAACTTAGCACCTAACATGGAAACTCCTGATCTCTTTTCTGGGTTTAGTTATCCTGCCTCTTACTGGGAAAATCGGAATTAGGAAAACTAACAATCCATTATCACTGCTGTAAACAGAAGTGATAGAAATCTTATGTTTTTTAAAGATAAAGAAAAATGAAGGGAGATTAAAAAGAAATGTATCTAGAGAGAATGACTGTATGAAGTATGGAAGTACGGCAAAAAGTACAAACATCTTCACAAAAGTTTTGTGGGGGCTTTTTGTCGGTGGTAGGGTTTTTGTTGTGACTTTGTAGTAGTTGTTATTTGTTTTGTGGTGTTTTTCTTTTTCCCCTCCAGTCTTTGCAAAATGAGTTCATAAAAAAATCTGAGGTTGTCTCTTTCATAATAATTCAGCCAGTTTAAAGTAAATAGGAGACTGCAGCCCTGTTGTGTTGATAAGACCACTTGGGATAGAAATGTCAGTGTCTAGTAATAGGTGCTGAATTTCTTTAAAAATCTATTTTAACACATAATAATTAACACATTTACTTACAATTTCTTGGAAGAATTATTCTGTATTTAGGGACTGATAACTACAAATCACCAAGGGACTGAAAGCATGAAGCTCAAATAGTTGCAATTGTTAAATTTGTATTTGTTACATGAGCACAGTCTATCAGCCTCTGGGTTGCCTGTGCAATATGGAAAAGTATGTGGGCAATACACACTTGAGGAGAATAGATTCCTGTTACAGTACTGCTCACTTGACACTGCTGTAAACTACAGGATCTGGAAAGTAGTTCTTGCTCACAAGCACTGGCTGACATACCAGGAGGCTGTGCTGTCATTCAAGTCCTGGATAGACTGGAAAGTTGGGCATGGAGGAACCTGATGACATTTAAAAAGAGTAAGTGTAGAGTCTTGCACATGGGAGTGATGACTGCATGCATCAGTACAGGTTAGGAAATGACCTGCTGGGGAGGAGCTCTGTGGAGAAGGACCTGGCTGTTCTTTGGCAGGTTGGCCACATGGCTGCTTGTGCTTTAGTGGCCAAGAACACCAATGGTATCCTGGTGTGCATTACAAAGAGCATGGCCAACACTTTGAGGGAGATGATTCTCACCCTCTACTCTGCCCTGGTGAGGCCCTATCTAGAATACTGTGTCCAGTCCTGGGCTTCCCATTTCAAAAAGACAGGGTTCTCCTAGAAGGAATCCAGAGGAGGGTCACAGTGACGATAAAGGGACTGGAGCACTCCTCATATGAGGAAAGGCTGAGTAACCTAGGTCTGTTCAGCCTGGGGAAAGGGAGACTGAGAGGGGATCTGATTAATGTTTATAAATATATAAAAGGAGGTGGGAGGCAAATGGATGAGGCCAGGCTCTTCTCAGTGGTGCACAGCAATAGGACAAGGGGTAATGGCCTAAAATTTGAGTACAGGAACTTCCATACAAACGTGAATGAATGTTACTGTAAGTGTGATGCAGCACTGTAGCAGGTTGCCCAGAGAGTTTGTGGAGCCTCCTCCTATGAAAATATTCAAGACCTGCCTGAACGCCTCCTTGTGTGACCTATTGTAGGGTACCTGCTTTAGCAGGAGTGTTGGACTTGATGATCTCTTGAGGTCCCTTCCAACCCCTGCAGTTCTGTGAGATTGGAAGCTGTGAACACAGACAATAGAGAGTAAAGCAGTTTTATTCTGTGGTTTGGGGATTTTATTTTATTTTTTTAATTTATTTTTATTTTTTCTCTCACACATTGTGTTCTGGCACTGAGTACTTACTAGGTGAATACTTCACATGCAGTTATTCATTACTTCCATCCACACATATTTAAAGCCAGTATTTACAATGGTGTTTGTTCTTAATACATTACCATTTCTTTGTGATTAGCATATCACATCAATTATGATCCAATATTTTTCTTAAAAAATAAAATAAAATAAAAATGTTATACTGTAATTAAAATATTTAATTTTATTCCATCATTCATTATTTGCTTCTAGAAGTAAACTTCTCATGTTGTGCAGCTGGTCAACAGACTTCTCCCTTTTCTTTTCCTAATGAAGGCATGGGATTATTTAGAATTGTTATTAATAATATTCTATGTCTAAATTAGTAGCCATTTTCTTGTACTGCATCCAGAGGAGGGCCACAAAATGATTCAAGGGACGGAATACCTCCCCTACAAGCACAGGCTGAGAGCCTTCAGAAGAGAAAGTTCCAGATGACCTGACAGTGGCCTTTCAGTAACTAAAATGGAGCTCCAAGAAAGAAGGGGACAGACTCTTTAGCAGGGTATGTTGTGACAGGTCAAGAGGGAAAGGTTTCAAACTAGACAAGGGTAGATTTAGGTTGATTGTGAAGAAAAAGCCTTTAACACTGAGAGTGATGGGGCACTGGAGGAGATCACCCAGAGATGTGGTAGATGGCCCATCCCTGGAGGCTTTCAGAATCTGGCTGGATCAGGCCCTGGACAACCACATTTAGCTGTGTGTGTCCCTGCTCATTGCAGGGGAGATGGACTAGATGACCCTTAAAAGTCCCATCCAACTCCAAAGTTTCTATGGTATTTAATAATACATATATATGTTTTCCTTGAACAGATAACATGGGGTGTTGATTTTAGCAGTGAAATATATAATTATTGCCTTTACTAATATTATCTAATTATTATTTTCTGCCTTTGTTGATTTTTTTAAGCTGCTGAACAAAATACAATTAGTAAAAGACCAGTTTTATTCTAATTCCATCAGCCTATTCCAACCTGTTATTTTCCTAAATCAGAATAGTAGATGAAAAAAAATAAAAAGTTACATCTGAAAAAAAGCACAAAAAATAACTCAGTATAACATAAATTTTATTCTATTGATGGGAAATTGATAAATAATTAATATAATAAACATACTAAATGTAATAAATATCATAAATATAACAAAGAAGAAAAGATTAAACCTTTTAATGTTGTCAGCTTAGTTCCTAAAAATGAAATCATTTTCCATTGTAATTTGATTTCTTTAAAAAAAAAAAAAAAAAAAAAATCATCAAGAGTTCAGCAGCCAAGACTCTCTCTTTTACTCTCTCTACCTGTGTGGTACTTAATCCTCTCCACAGCCAAACAGAACCATCCTTCAAAGACTAGAAGAGTTGAGGACATAACACCATGCCTACTGCTTACACTGATCCAGCATGGTAACTGTAACCTTTTAGGAATGGAAACAGACTAGACACCAGAGTTAAAATCCTGGCAACTGACTTCGTCTGCTTTCCAGATAATTTATTTTCAAAAAACATCAGAATAACTTCTGGACTATAGCACCTGAAAAGTGAAGACCTATGTCTCCTCATTTGCTTTTATGCAGTTACCTGTGAGTGATCATTTTTTCTTTTTTTTTTTTTTTTCTTTTTTTTTCTTTTTTTTTTCTTTTTTTTTTTTTTTTTTTTTTTTTTTTTTTTTTTTTAATGCAGGTAGGTAAGGTAGGTATTGATAAGACAAGGGAGAATGGATTTAAACTGAAAGAGGGCAGGTTTAGGTTCTTCACTCAGAGCGTGGTGAGGCACATGCATAGGGTGCCCAGTGAATTTGTGGATGCTCCCTCCCTCTCTGGAAGATTTCAGTGTGAGTCTTGATGGTTCCTGGGCAGTCTGTGCTAGTAGTTGGCAATCCTGCCCACCAAAAGGATTGGAACTAGATGGTTTTTGAGGTCCCTTCCAACCCAAGCTATTCTATGAACATATGACCCAGCATCATTTCCTTGGTGTGATGAGAGTCAAACCCAAGATGGTGTAAGCAAACAGAAGTGGGTGATTTCAGCCCTGGCTACTTTGTTTTATAAAACTGTGGTAGTACTGAGATTCTTGTCTGAGAAATTTCAAATAAATGCTGAGATTAAATAAAATACCTCAGATAAGTTTTTTTTGTTTTTGTTTTGGTTTTGGTTTCACTTTCATATTCCTGTAGCAAACCATATTCCACAGGAAAATTACTTCACTATAATTAAAGCATACTATGACCACTAATTGTTTCTCAGCTTTCGCTTCCTCTTCATCCATCAATATCCATATCTGCAGTGTTGCCTAGTCCCATTTAGTTCAATTCTTTACCATAGATCACAAGTTTCTGTTTGTTCTCATCTGCAACACAATTCTATGTATGTTGTATTCAGTTAAACTAATTTAATATATTCATTTAAGAAAAAGTGAAAAAATGTCCCCCATCTATTCTACTTAATGTATTTTGATTTCTTTATCTTTCCCTTTGTGTGTTTTCATGACAGTTCTTCACAGTAATTATTTTTTGTAGTCTTCAGGACTTCAGACTTCAGGTCTTTCCCAGCAGGACAAATAATAAATAACATAAATAACATCATCTGTTTTTGTTGTTTGTTTGTTTGTTTTTTTCTCCCAAAATGCTTTTGTTATCTTTATTAGTATATGAAAACTTCCAAATTCAATGTATCAAGCATATATAAGCATAACACAGACCCTTGCAGGGAGGGGCAGGGGGGACTCTTGTGTCTTTCTTAGATGTGAATTGAATTCTCTCACTACAACACTCAAGTGAATGTTTCTCAAACCCTGTGGCTGTTAAATTATTCACAGAAAATAATTTACTTCTTCATCAGTGAGAAACTCAGTTAAAGTAGGCAATACATTGCCTTAGTTTTCAGTTGCTATCGCTATTTTTAAATGATATAATCTGTCATCAGAAGTATATTTACATTTGTTATTTCATCAGCTACCAGCTTTGCTTTATACTTTTTTGCATGCAAAAAGTACTAGGGGTACCTACCTCATCTTAATTAACTCCACCTTGCTTGAGACTCTCCCTTTCTACAATCTGCATCAATGCCATTATACAGGCACAGCAGGAGAAAGGCACAAATCTAGTGAAATTAAATCACTCACCATAGAAACGTCTTGAACAATAGCATGAGAACTTGGAACCAACCAATCATGTTCAGGCACATGGAAGAAGAAAAAAAAAAAAAAAAAAAAAAGTTGCAACAAAGATAAGTGTATGGCAGAAGCAAATAATAGAGAAAGGGGGGGAAAGATATAAGCTTCAAAAAAGATTTATCCTTTACCAAATCATTTTACAATTATTCCTACCCCTGTATCTCTCTCAAATAGTTGCAAAATATCACCACTATTGTTTGAAGAAGAAAAAATACGAAGTGACTCACCTTTTACAAATGTTATATACTTAGAGAATGACCTAGGCATATGTCAAGCACCATTATAGGGCCATGCCATCTGTAAGAGCACTCAGCATGTCAGGATCAAGTCCTACTCTTACTGTAATTGGAATCAGTGCCAAATGTTGTATCACAATCAGTGATTTGAGAGTGAGAAAAGTTACAGATGTGTATTATTTTTTCGTTTTTCACAAAAAGAGATTTATCCTTCTAAGAGGAGAATACTACGCTGAGCTGTAAAACTAATACATGTATGAAAAAAAAAAAATAAGTGTGCCCCCGGTGGCGCAGTGGTATAAGGTGCTGCTTGCAACACCGGAGGCCCGGGGTTCGAATCTCCCCTGTGGCGCAAGTGGTACAAGTGCTGCTCTGCTACACAGAAGGGCTCGAATCCCGGGAGTTGGACTCGATGATCTCTAAGGTCCCTTCCAACTCGCACGATACTATGATACTATGATGATACAAAAAAGAGCTTGGCTTTTACAGATATTGTTGTATTAGTTTTAAAAGAACTTAATATAAATCTAAATTCAGAATGGTAAAGGAATGACCTTCAAGAACAAAAGCAGGCTTTAAATCTATAAAGTTTTCTCTTTGAAATAAATTGCTAAACTTTAAAGTCCCAAACATGAAGCTACAGTAAACCTGTTTAATGTCAGAAATAAACAAAATTTTAGAAGTTTTTGGCCAGTGATACACATTAAAGATGAGATACTGCCAGGCTTTCTTACAATGACTAGCATATTACTTCTCCAATAATCCTACTGATCTCACTAGGATAATTGCAGAGTAAGAAAACAGTCAATATAAGTAGGTTGGCAGAATTTGCCTCTAAATTCTCATCTCCCTTACAGCTAGTCTCTGTAGGCCAGTACTGTCCTCTGCCAAATATCTGAAATTATAAAATTCCACCTTGCTAATTTCTCAAATCAGCAAATACCGTGAACAGTAATTTACTGTATGTATTTCTAATTGTAAAATTATAGACTTTTGGACTGTTTCCACTAATATGAAAAATGTTAGCTATCTCTTTGTAATCCTTCAAGCCGGCAAATCCTTTCCCTCTACGGAAAGACTGAGAGACAAATTTTTCATGTGTAATTTATAAGCACAAGTAGTTTATAATTAATAACTTATTTGAAATTAAAAATTGTAGCCAAACATTTAAATCACCTGCAAGAGTTTATTTAGATTTTAGTTAGAGCTCTCAAAAACAGAGGTCTACAGCATCACATGTGGGCAATGAGTATATTCCTAGATTGAATATATATGTATGAATGTTGACTAACATCAATGAATTCATTTCTAAGAGAGTTTTTATCAAGAAGTTTAATAGAATTTGGAAGTCAATGTGCAGAAAATTGTATGAATGACCCTCTAGCTCATACTCCTGTAATGAAGGTAGGCATTTTTTCAGCATTATGTATATAAAATCTGTTTTTAATATCTGTTGTGTTTTGTTGTTGTCTATTGCCTAAGGCTTATCTCTTCTACACAGTTGGTATTGTCTCAATGTCCTTTTGCTAATGTCCAATCACTTAAGAAAACACTGGAACACATGTAATGTTCCAGCATGAATAAATTAAATATTTAATGGTTCAATGTCCTGACCTTTCAGATTACAATACAGGACAATAAGCACACTTTGTTAAACATGGAGGATAGCGGGTGTGTGAATTCTGAGTGAAACAGTTTAGCAAGGGAAAGGCATATTCCAGTTCCAGAAGGCCTGTTACTGGAATCAAATTATAGATTTGGACTATGGTAACTTATTTTCTCAAAAACTTCATACAGTGCAAGAATATATAATGCATTGCTTTAAAGGCAAACCTAGTCAGTAAAAAACAAAACAAAACAAAAACAACAACAACAACAACAACAACAAAAAAAAAAAAAAAAAAAAAAAAAAAAAAAAAAAAACAATGCTGCCAGATCCCTATGTCCCTTTTCTTTTCCTGTCTGACTATGTTAGAAACTCTATTGCTTGTCCCTGTTCATTGCAGGGAAGTTGGACTAGATGACCATTATGGATTGCCTTCAACTCAAAATACTCTATGATTCTTAGCAGGACAGAAAGTTATTCCTAAAAGTGCCAAATCATCCTTCAGAAATAGTTTTCTAACAGTTGGATCCTTATACATATATATATATATATATATATATATGTTTTAAATTCTCTACATATTACACAAAGAATTAAAAAATAGAACTAATTGTCTGGTAGGAGTGGTAGACATCATCAGAGCTTTTCTTGTTATACACCTCCCTAATACGAACTTATTTTAGTTGAATATCTATAAATGCTAATGTTTAAATCACACTGTATACATCATATGGAGTTATTATTCACCACTAACAGCCTTGAGCAGGTAGGTGAGCAGCGCATGCTGCTCTTCTCATCCCAGGTTGCTAGGGGAAAGCTCTCTTTTAGCACCAACCTGGTGATCACCCAGCATGTCAGACAGGCAGAAGCAAAAATGCAGACAGGGTGCTCACAAACTCTCTGGGCTGACTTGTGCATCCAGACAGATCTTCTGAGGAGTGAGAAGGCTGCCTGGACTTTAGTCTCTGGGGAGCTCTGTAATCTAGAATCCACTCATAGGTCTGAGGTAGGTTAGCGATGTGATGGTTCACCAGGCTGAGATGCAATCATCAGTCAGAGTGGGAAACTGACACCTGATATCACATAGTTGCGCAGGTAGGACAACAGATCTGTCTTGGGGCCCAGCCAGGGGGGAAATGATAAGCAGGCTTCTGATCAGACAGTGGGTAAACACAAGCAGAGTGAAAGGGTCTGGAACTTTGTTGCTGCTCAGAACAGAAGGAGAAACCTCCTACTTGCCCCTGAAGTCCCAGTAGCTAATAGATTTCAGTTTCAGGCGTGAGAGAAAGATGTGGATAGCAGCTTGGAACTGGAAAGCGGCAATGACGCTAAGAAAGGCCAGCCAAGGGGTCAAAACATAACCAGTGCCACTAGAAAAATGCAATGGGTCTTAGTAATTGGAGACCCTTTGCTGAGAGGCCCTGAGGCACCCCTGCCACCTGGATAAGCTCTCTAGAGACGATGCTGCCTGCTGAGAACCTGCTCGAGGGACATCAAGAAGGCAATGTACAGTATGAAAAAAAAACAGATGGCTATTATTCTCTCATGGTCTTTCAAGCCAGGTTGCAAAAGGTTGTGACCAGGAAATTTAAAAATATCAAAAAGGAGTTTGCTTCCCTTGGGAAGAGGTCAAGAGCACAGGTGGTGTTCTCCTCAAGTTCTCCCAGTGGGACACTGGGATCTAAGCTGAAGGAGAACTGAGTAGATGAGTAACTGGTTGTGTGGGTGGTGTCAACTCCAAAGTGTCATGGCTTCTATGATCTAGGTTCTATGATTCTATGACCTTTGACAACCTGTGGGAATGGTGATGTGGGATGAGATGCAACAGACCTGGAGGAGCAAGAAGATACTAGCGATTAAGCTGGGCTCAGTGTGAGGGCTATAAACTACAGCTGCTGGGGTTGTTAAAAACAACAAGAAGGGATTCTAGGTCAGAAGAGACAGGCCAAAGAGAGTATACTTCATATACTATATGAGAAAGTAGAACTGACTACAACAGATACACAGAAATCTGAGCTCCTCTATGAGTTCTTTGCCTCAGTCTTTGCTTCTAGCCAGTACTCTCACATCCCTGAACCTGAACCTCTAGGTGGGAACTGCAGAACTCCCCACAGAGCAGTGCAAGTCGAAGACCAGCTCATGAGACTGAATGTGCACAAGTCCATTGGGCTGGGCGAAATGCATCCCAGTGTCCTAGGGGAGCTAGCTGAGGTGGTTGCTGAGCCACTCTCCATCATATTGGAGAAGTCATGTCTGTCAGGTAAAGTCTCCAGAGATTGGGAAAATCATTCTGATTTCAAAGAAAGGGATGAAGGAAGACCTTGGGAACTACAGGCTGGTGAGCCTCACATCTGTGCTTGGGAAAGTCATGGAATAGATCCTCCCAGAAGACATGCTAAGGCACATGAGGGATGAGTGATCTGAGACATTCAATATGGTTTCACCAAGGTAAGGTTATGCATGACGAATCTGGTGGCCTTCTATGATGGAGTGACAGCATTGACAGACAAAGGGAAGGCAAATAACCTGCATACTGGTCTGGGGCCTGCAGCACAGGAAAGATCTGGAGTTTTGGATAGAGTCAGAGGGTTCAGAGGAGTGCCACAAAGATGATTCAAGATCTGGAGCCCTTCTTCTATGAAGATAGACTGAAGGAACTGGGCTTGTTGAGTTCACAAATAAATAAATAAATAAATAAAAGGTTGCAGGCCTTATTGCAGCCTTTCACTGTTTAATGAGACTTTACAAACATGAGATAAATCAACTTTTTACTTGGGTAGATAATGATAGGACAAGCAGGAATGGTTTTAAACTAAAGGAAAGGAGATTTAGATCAGTTATCAGGGGGAGGTTCCTCAGACAGTATTTCTAGTGCTCAAAAATGATACTTCTATGTTCTTTTACATGTTATGTCTTTATGATTTATTCTCATTTAAAGAAGGTAACAGTTAACACAGTGGGATTTCCTTCTAATCTACTACAATAATAGGTAGGTAATAGTTCAGAAATGCAATAACAGATATATTATAGAAGGAAAGGGGGTCCACTGAAGGGTTTAGATGCAGAATAAAATAACCTCAAAATGACCTCATTGCAGCCTTTCAATACCTGAAGGGAACTTACTCCCAGGAGGGGAGCAAACTCTTCGAAAGGGCTGATAATAGCAGGACTAGGGGAAATGGTTTTAAGTTAAAAGAGGGAAGATTTAGGTTGGATGTTAGGGGGAAGTTCTTTACTAGGAGAGTGGTTAGGTCCTGGAACAGGCTGCCCAGGGAGGTTGTGGATGCCCTGTCCTTGGAGATGTTCAAGACCAGGTTGGACAGGGCTCTGGGCAACCTGATCTAGTAAAGGCATATGTTTGGTGGCCCTGCTAGGCAGGGGGGTTGGAACTACATGATCCTTGAGGTCCCTTCCAACCCGGGTCATTCTGTGATTCTGTGATTCTGTAATAAAATATTTTGTCTATTATATAGAATCCTTAAAGAGTTCAAAAATGCCATGTTATGTGCCACAAATCCTAGCCTTCTGATACAGTAAAGAAATAACTGAAGGGCTCTCATCCTACACAGAACGGATCATATTGTAGTAATTCTCATCTGAGTTATACTACATGTATAATTTAAAAAATTACAAAATTATAGAATTGAAACTTCTGTATAAACATTTTGACAGTTGAAAGTTTTTTTTTCTTTTTTCTTTTTTCTTTTTTCTTTTTTTTTTTTAAAAAAGTCCAAAACAAAAAACAAAAAACAAAACAAAACAAAAAAAAAAAAAAAAAAAACAAAAAAAAAAAACAGGCCCTAAGTTCCCCTTAAGGCAGATTTACAAGATAATGAAGAGAGGAAGTACTGAGTAATACAGAACCATTAAACCATTAGCCTTGTAATGAATATTCAGGATGATTTTCCTTTTCAGAAAACTTAATACTACTAGCCCAATTGCAATTGCAACTGCATGATTTGCAATCCATTTGAACACCACTGCAGTCTTATTTCTGTCGTTCAAATAGAACAAACTGTGTAAAACTATAATTCATTAATGTGAAAAATGATTGCTTTTGCCAATCAACATGCTCTGGAAGTTTAGTGACTTCTATAATAACAAGTTTATAATACTTATGAACTATCTTTCATTACACAATAGGAAACTACAGCAAACACTGCAGAGATAACCTGGTGTTAATTTTCAAGTTACAAACACTGTGAGTATTAATGCATTTATTAACCACTTGGCAGATGGAGTTCTGCCCTTCCTTTTATGTCACTAGGGTGACATAATGTAAATCAGAAAAAAAATGTATCCTAGTGCTCTATGTTTTCTCAGACAAAAAAAAAAAAAAAAAAAAAAAAAAAAGATTTTACACATTTCAGCATATAATACATTTCTCTAACATGAGTATTTCTGTGCTGATATTTCTTTATGAACACCTTTTCTCCCTGGCTGAATTCAAACACAGTGATGATGATTTTATAATACATCCTTCTTTTTTATTTATTATCCTTGGCCTTACTCATGCTTTACATCTTTACATTTGTTATACAGTTTATTTGTCTATGTGATGACATTCATAACAGTTTAACAGTGGAAGCAACCAAAGGAGGGAGCCCTGCAGTGGAAGAGTGCACCAGGTCAGTGGTGAGAAAGAGCATATATGCAACAGCAAAAGTGTTTCTAGATGGGGAAGTAAAAATACAACCTTCATACAGAAAGAATATTTCCCATGTGAACTGTTGGGATTGTTTTGGTTGGTTTTGTTTGAATGTTTGTTTGTTTTTTCTAATCATAAATTTCAAAATTGTGCTCTGCATCTTCTTTCATCAACAGCATTAGGTTAATTACAGCGTACTGTAAGAGCAAAAGAGTAAAATCAATTCTTCCTCTTTTTTTTTTTTTTTTGTTTGTTTGTTTGTTTTTTAAGCACACAAGGTATAACAAAGTTATCAAGTAATCAAGTTATGTGAGAGTTATATAGCAGCAGATTCACAATATCTGGGCAGTAGCTTGCACTTTACCTCCTCTCTTAAGGTCTCTTCTGTGTTCATGAGGGATGCCTGCAGAAACATGACACCACTAAACAAGTCCTCCAAACTAGGCTATAGAAATGTGGTAGGGAAGAATCATCATTTAACAGACTGTATTTAGCCATTCCAATCATGTTTCTCTTTCTGAATGTAATTTCTTGTTATTCTGAGCAGGAGAGTCTTGCCAGGGTAGAAGGGCTACAAAGCATGATCTTAGAACTTTCTTATAAACAGTAGGATACTCCTATATCTGATGGCCACACTTCTCCTAAGCTCTTTCTAGAAAATCGTTTTCATGTAATGAATATTGCTATCTGCAATCATTGTCAAGTTGAAACTGGCAAATCAGTACCAAACTGGTTTCTTATAAATACTGTGAACTTTTCAGCTATTCATCTGCCACTTTGGTTATGTTTAGGGCAATTCTTTCTCTCTCCTAATAAAACTGCTGCACTAATGGCCAGCAACATGTTCTACATACTGCAAGAACATCATAGTTATGGGACAAAACAGTGCTGTGAACAACCGTAGCTTCTGGATCCAAAGCACTTAATCTTGTATAAAAATTCACATAATGAGTTATTTGAGATTTGAGTTCACAAGTTTATTCTGCAAACACTGTCTGTGCCCAATTTTAAATTACCTAGCTTTCCCTGATTATTTTTTTTATTATTTTTATTATTTATTTATTTATTTATTTAGTATTGGTTACATTTTACAAAGATAATTCAAGATAATAAATATATTTATTATCTTTCCACTTGATCAGAACTGTATCTTGGGTAAGTATTTTTTCTGACATTAAGTTTGAAAGGATAAGCTTTATGACAGTAGTTAAAAAGACATACAGATTATTACACTACTGAAAAATAGTAGAAATGATATATAAAATGGTAGCTTTAAGTACTCCACTACTAAAACTACATAACAATTATAGTTCCCATAGACAAAAAGTAAGTCATATACAGTCATATTCTTCATCAAATTCATCAATGCAGATGTAAAGAATTTCCAGAAGTCTATCTCAAACTAAAATTAACATATAAGGGATAAAATATTCTTGTTAATACAATATTCTAGATAAGAGAGAAGAAAAATGGATTTAAAACAAAGGTATACACACTTACACGTTCTTTTTTTTAACAATAAAATATAGTATATTCAAAAGTGATTCAAGAGTGATTCACTGCCATATGTGAATCCCGATATACAGTCACTTTAACCCAAATGGAGTCCTAGAATTTAGTAGAAGAGTTTTATAAGAAATTTAATGCTCAGTGTTATTAAATAACTCCCTGAAGATGTTCAATACATAATAAATATGTCAAAAGGCATTTTTTTATTTCCTGGCACTTTGCCAGCTTAGAAATAACAATAAATTAATAAAAGCAAACTTCAGTGATAAAACATGAGCTGCAAAAATTGTTAGGAAAGGAGTCTAAATTTTTACATTATGACCCCATTTCATGTAACAAATACAAACAAAAAAAGTATATAAATGAGTGTGAGAATTTAGGTAATGTTTCATTATGTCAAATAATTTTCTTTTTTGTTTAGTTAGGAAAAAGCCCTTTCCTTAAGTCATTCTTAATTCACTCCCTTACCACACACACACACTGAAGAACAAGAAGATGAAACTATGATCACATGCTTTATTTGGAACCTATTCTGCCAATCCAATTGTGACAAAACAGCAACTACTTTTTATAAAATAATTCTGATGGTGATGATAACAGCAATGTAGAGAACAGTAACAATAAAGATTATGTCAGTTAGTGTATAGCAAATACAAATTGATCACAGTTTTGTAGTTTTAAAATCCAGTTTACAAGAATACAAGAGAGAAGTCTGACTAGCCATTCTGGATCAGCACAGGGACATCAACATTAATTTTCAGCATGAGGATAACAGAATTAATGTTAATCTCTTGGTATATTTTTTTTATCTACTGTATCTGCAAATAATCTAAGTGATTGTTTCTAATATGTCATGTCTGATACATCAATCCCTAAAAAATAAACAAGTCCTGTAGCCTTTATAATCCCCTAATTTTTCATAGTTTTGTATCATTTAGTTTTGCTTCCTCCCGTGGTGTAGGCAACTACTATGTAGGCCTGCCAGGAAGCTGCACAGTGATTAGTGATGAAAATCACTGATGGCCCAACAATATCTAGAAATCTAGTTTTCACGGTAGCCTGCACCTGCATAGTCATTTTCCTCAAGCCATCACTGAGACAAAGCAGCTAAATCTTGGGAAAATGTGAAACAACCAGATAACCTTTCAAAGTTCAACACAGGCAGCTTTGTTGACACGGGATGGAAGGGGATGGAAGTAGGAATGTAGCAGGTAGATTGTACTGCAGTGTGCTCACTCTTTTCACAGACTATTTGCTTACATCTCAGGACTTCATCATGACAGGTCCAGTATTCATGTGCTATGAGAAAATAGAAAACAGCAAATAATTCTTCATCACAAGAATCCCATTATTACATTTAAAATATCTTCTAATCTCTTCACACATTATATTGTAATTTGTTCCAAAGCAATATTCTCACTAGTAATAACAATTTAGAAAAATATATATATATATACATATTAAAAAAAAAAAAAAAAAAAAAAAATGCTTACTACTTCTTTAATGGATCAACTGATCAACTATGTCTAAAAAGAATGGGTAACTTTAAAAGAAATAAAAAAGTGATTGTCTCGCTCCAATTAAGGAGTGAGGCAAGGTTCTTTTGATAAATTATGCTCGGCGTGAGATTAAGAAGAGAAGCATTCAAATGTTGATCCGACCAGTTTATTGGGAATAATAGATGGCTGAGGGGATGGGGAAGGGAGAGCGGCGGATACCAAAATTAGGGTGATGGGGAAGGGAAAGTGGGCGATAGGAAAGGTGGAAAAGGCAAGAATTACGGAAAGCGGGGAAAGTCACCTCCTGAACGCAGCAGCGTCCCGTTGCACGTCGTTTCGTTGGACCAGGAGGAACAAGCGCAGGGGAGAGCCGCAGCAGAGGGTCAGGCCGCAAGCAGCAGATCGGTGCAGCGCAGAGCGGGAGGTAGAAAGGGCAGCAGGGTCTCGGGAGGAAGCGAGGTCTCACGGAGCAGAGTCTCGGGAAGCGAGGTCTCACGGAGCAGAGTCTCGAGCAGCAAGCCCAGGTGAATCCGGTGTCCGTCGTAGGGAGACGTTGGAGGAATCTGAAGCCAGATGCCTAAGAGTTCTTCATGCATGCATCTTCTTCAGCATGCAGGCGTTCACGTAGTGAGGCATCTGATGTCAGACAACCTCCTTGTTCATGAAGAGAGGCATCTGATGTCAGAAAACCTCAACCCCAAAATCCATGGTTTGTCCATGCTCTTTTTATCCTACTTCTTCCCAGCCTTCGGGACATTTCTGGAAGGCTTGGGTAAGAGTCCTGTGAATACCTCGGAGATGGCCCTCTTCCTTGAGATAGGCCCACACAAAAGACCACTTAAGGGCCATTCATCTGTATCTTATCTCCCTTTCGTAGCTCCCGGACTTGTCCATCTGTCATCTGTCTGTCATCTGTCACGTCACCCTTAAACAAAGGGGGTCTGGAACCGTGGCTCTGACTTGCCTGGACTTGTCCTTCTGTGTGTCTCTGGAACCTTGGCCAGGCTTCCCTGAACTTGTCCATTTCAGCAGACTTTGAGACAGTAATGTAAAAAGCATGGCCTCTTACAGTGATGTACATCTACATGAATACATTTTATATGGTAGACATGGAAATATAAAAATAATGTGTGACAGTGTAAGAGTTACATATAGATTTTAGCTGCACATATGAAAATCAGTAATTCTACTATAAATGTAGTTTTTCTTTCCTCCAAAACTCTGCTTACTAGTTCTTATATTCTAGAGGTTAATTTGGATATCCCAGTCTTCATAACTTCCCAACTTCCATTAGGTGAAGTAGAGGCAGAACTGAACCTGATTCTGTAATCGTGGATAGTGTATTTAAAGATCATTTGTATGACAGTTGCTTAGATATTGGGAATGTCCAAAAGCCCAATAAATAAAAAAGGTTATTATTGCTGGTCTTATTCGCTCTTAGATCTGATACTAGACATAATCTAAACTACTTTCGGTTCTATAGAGGGTTAAAATACATATCTCATTGAGGCACACCTAGTTTTATTTGAAACGTCTTAAGTTTATTTTGTCTAAAATATGAAATTATGACTTGCCTAAAAATGAAACATTTTTTAGGAAAACATATTAAAAAAAAGTATTTTTTAAATTGTCTGCCCTACATTTGGACATTTTTTGTTAAGCAGGTTGAGTGACCAGTGTCAACAGTCAACACTTTAAAATCAATTTCTTTCTAACTCAGAATAGTTTCTGCCACCTCTGGGGACACTATTTGTGTCTGGGAAGAGCATTTCAATCTGACAGTTCCTGACTTTCATCAGGGAGGGGAAAAAGGCAGAACTAATGGATGTGAATGTGTTTAAAATCTAAAGAATTTATCAATCACAGAAAACAACTGCTTTTTAGAAAGCAAACTTTGACTAACAAGAGAAAAAAAACAATAAGTATTTTTATTAGACACTGATAACTACACATTCAAAAGCTTACATATTCGGCATCATAGGGGATGTGACATCATACTGCTCTGCTTAGGCAATACAATGTCTATTCCATAGAATGTACAGGAGTGAAGTAAAAGGAGAATACTGAACTACTACCACAAGATTTATTACCCAAATCATTTATTTTTTCATTTGGCTGAACATACTAAGGTATTATATGCAAATATTAACAAAGGTTAAAGTTGCGATGCTTTGGAGAACAAGATGGATTATTTTCACCCTCCTGACTTTCACAAATCAGGCTTCAGATTTCCTTATAAAATTAAGGGAAAAGAAAGGTTTAAAATGAAAAGCCTAAAAAGTAAGAATCAATAAATGTCAACCGTTTACAGCTACAATTAGCCTAATTTCCAAACAAAATAACTTTGAACTATAAAACTTCACATTTTCAATAAAAATGTCAAAGTGAAGCATTCTGATAATTCTCAAAGCTTATTTCCCTAATGTTCAGAATTGACAGAAATAATGAAAAGTAGTTTTGGCAAATCAGCATTGTCATTGACAAATATGTGATGGAAAAATCTCAGACTCTCTAATATCCATTGATTTATTATCTCTGCATGCTATAAAATTGAGCTGGCAAGATCCTTTATCTGTTTTTGCAAGGCTTGACTGTTTACTACAGGAAGTACTTTCTGAAACCTAAGTGAAAACAATGACTTCTTGTGAGCCTGAAATTTCATCATCCTTTAAAATCCCTTAATATGGCTAAATTCACTACTGGAGTTTTATTTTAAGTTACATGCAAGTATGCAAATTAGTTAATTACCAACTATTTGCCTGTCTGTTTATCAGCACTTACTACACACACACACACGCACACACACACATTTGTCTCATGTTAAAGAAAGAGTTACTTTATCCCACTTGAAGCAAGAAATACAGCATTATTTATATGCCTGTACTTCCTGTAATAAATGTTTGTGTGGGCCCTCCATCTCCTCACCAGCATGAAGTTCACCCAGGGTCCAGGTTTCCACAGCAGCTCACTCCCACTGCTTTTTATCAGCAGCTTTCTTAGCTTTGCTCTTCGCTAAATGCAGTTGTCATCTGCTTAGCTACTTTCTTTTTCTCCATACATAGTCCTCATGGCTGTCTTCACACTGAAGACAAGAAACAAGATTAGCACTCTTTTTTAACAATACCATATCTAATTACAACATACAATCAACTCAAGAGAAGAGCTATCTAGGCAGGTTAATAGTCAGGTAAACTCTGAGGTGCATGGCTAATCCTGCTGAGGTGATCAGTGAAAAAAAAGGGAGGTTTTTCATCACCAGAAATAAGAGAACTCCTGGATGCTATAGCTGGAAGCGATTGGTTTCTGACAGGGTGCAAGAGGAGGAGTAGACATATATCAAGGTTACAATCTCACTATCTCATGCAAAAGCCAGAAGTATAATGAGTCTATGCACAGTTTACTCAAACTTGGCCTGAATAGAGTGCTTTTTCGTCTTCTCATCATGCTGTCAACTTCTAATCTCTCTTAAAAATCTTCCAAGGGGTGAGGAGGGAAGGGCCAGGAAGACAAGTTCAGGCCCAAATTCACAGCATATCTTCAGTGTCCTTCCTCTTGTGTGATTTATTCTTTAAGCTTGAGCTGACTATTTCTGAATATTTTTCTTACCAGCAGTTCTGTGGTTCTGAATCCAATACTTAGACATGTACAGAGTTACAAGACATACTCTATGTACTGTTACTGTATTCTACTTCTCACTTTTATTCCCTATTGTGCTGCTACCTACCCTGTCCTGAAATCTGTGTTACAAATGAACAAAAGGTAAATAAGTCAGAAGACAAAAAAAAGTCTGAAATATTGCTGTTTGTTTATTTCATAAGTTAATAAATAAATAGATTGTTAGGTAGATAACCTGCATATATATATTTCTTCTGTCAGTGGAAATGTATCCTGAAAGACTATCTATTTTTCCCACCTTCCTTCCTAGAAATCCTGTAATAGTTTAGGGTAAAAGTCGTGCATTTTTTGTATTTGTTGCTGTTGTTATTTTTACTCTCACCTCACAGTTTTCTAAACAACAATTTCTATCTTCCTCAGAATAACACTGGAAGTGAAATCCACCCCCTGCTGCCTCCCTCTCCTCCTTCTTTTTTCCACCACCTTTAATGAAGAATACCCGCAGGACAGATGCAGATCATTTCTACTCCTGTTGAATGGATTAGTTAGAGCAACAATAGTCTCACTGAGATTAGTGGGACTACGTGCTTTGGAGAAAAGATGGGGAGAGTGACAAATACACACACATACATACATTCATGCATGTGCACCACAGTCTTTATATAAATTAGAGCAGTCCCATGCATTTTCGGAGCATGCTCAGAAATCACAGACCACATTGTGCTGTCCAAAAAGGTCAGAATGTCAATTTTCTTATCAAATAAACTGGGTTTTGTGGTGAAAGTCTTACTGTTCCTGTTATCTATGGGCTATTGGTCAGTAAGTGATAGCAGGAGATCTCCAGAATTCACACCTGGCAAATGTTACTGTCAGGATTTTCCATGTATCCTCAGCTTACTACTGACCTTTCCTGCTGAACCCATTAATCTAAATGCATATGACACACAGCACTGGAAATGTTGCAAGCCAATGTTCTGATTAAGGAAAATATTAGTCACTTTCACTTATTTGTGAGATTTAATTGAAGCAAACAGTAATTAATGGCCACTAAAACCATCCAGACTAACCTTTTCTTTTAGGCCTGGGTCTTATCATCTTTTCTGCCATTAGGCAGACTTCAGGATTTAAGATTTCCCTAAACAAGACTTCCTGGTTGCAAGACACAATTAAGATGCTGTGGACTAATTTTACTCCCCTAATTTTAAAGTTATGTTTGTCCATCTTCTATGCTCACTCCCTCCTCCCCTAAAATGCTATTCCAAGAGCACAAATTGAGAATCGTTTGAAATGTTAAGTGAATCAATAGGGTCCTAAAATGGGTCTGGTAGAAAATATGTGGCCTACAGGCAGTTTCCATAAAGAATCTGTCCATGCTGTATCTCTTCTTTTCACAGGCAGTAGACCTCAATTTCTCCCTTCGTCCTCTAAAAAGCTAATATTTTGCAAAATATGTTGAATTTGAATAGAAGTTGCATTCAGTGTGCCTTGTGGGTCCCTTCCAACTCAGGGTACCTTATAGTTCTGTGACTTTATGAATGGAAAATCTTGATTGTCAGTATTGAAACATTTTGAAATAAGGTAAATGAAAGTGTTATGTTTTGCAAAATTAATGAGAGCTCTCCTTAAAACAATAGGAGCAACAACAAATTAATCACACTATTTCAAATTACACGCTGCAAGTAATCTACCATCAAAATACACAAGTATATTTATTCCAAAGAAAATGTTTCTCCTTAGATAATCTACTGTATATGCAACTGTTCCCAGGATCTTGTTTTAGGAAATTTTCAATGTGAGGAAATTAAATCCTGTACTTCGGGGTATTTACAAACAGAAATTTTATCCTTTATAGAGTGTTAGCACAGAAGTCAGAAAGCAAAATTCCTTGTGAACCAGTTAAAGAGTTCTGTATTTCAGGTAAATACTTCTACTGTTATAGAGATTATTTTTCCCTGATGATTTTGTTTCAGTCTGTATGACAGTGATATTGGCATTCCTAAAACTGAAATAGGATATTCCACACTCTCCTCACAAAACCTTCCTCCCCCAGCTGACTTCCCTTCTCCAAAACAAAACAAAACAAAACAAAACAAACAAACAAGCAAGCAAAAAAAAAAAAAAAAAAAAATTTGTTTTTAATAACATAACCCTAAATTACTATTTAAATAGTAATTGGTCAAAAGGAGTGCAATGTATAATATAATTTAATATTTAGGGAGTAGACTAGTGATTAGTGAATTAATGTAATATCTCTTTTAAGGAGAAGAAACCTCTTTTCCTCTTTCACATTTGTGTTACTGAAACCAGTGAAATTCAATGACATAGAAGTATATACATTAATATTACACCAAGCTGTTTCACATAAAATATGAATTTTCTATTATCTGCAAGTGAATTTGACTTGTTTCCCTGAAAAACATGAAAGTGTGTATATGTATGTAAATATATTTTGATGCTACTGAAATAAAAACTATTTATTCCCTGTGAATTTTATAATCATTTCTATTCTTCATCTTCTGTCCTCTGTTGAGGAGAATTGTGTAGTAGCTAACCTTCCATGTTTTATCCAAAAACAAACAAAAAAACAACAAAAAACAAAACAAACCCCAGCTATACAAACTATTAAGAGATGAATCTTTTCACAGTCACAGAGATATTGAATATGTCCTTAAACTCTTTACTATCAAGAAGTACTGAATCTGCTGAGTTTTGCTGTTGCTATTGCAGTTTTGTTTTTGCAACTTTAATTAACTTGAGTTTCAGTATTTAGTACTTCAGTAATTGCTAACTTAGCATCCTGTGGATTAGAGTGAAGAGGGATGTGGGGGAAATCTACAATGCAAAATATTTGGACTTTTTTTTCTAATTATTATGTCCTTGTTTTCTACAGATGCTAATGTGATGATATGGAAAAGAAGTATAGAAATACCAGGAAGAGATATTCCAATTTGCAAATATGTTTTGGCACAGTTAAATGAGAGGATCATGATGCATAGAAATCACTATACAGAATGTGAATTGCTTCTACTAAATTACAGTGTTAAATGCTAACAGGAACATGTAGCATTGCAAAACAGTTCACAAATTCTTGGATACATGATAAGTATGTTGCTACGGGAAAAATATGACAGACTAACTTTACTAACTTAAATAACTTAAGAGAAAATGTATGTGATAGTGATTTTTTCCCTCATTCCCAAGCGCATATATATATATATATTAAACAAAACAAAACAAAAAACAAAACAAAACAAAACAAAAGCCTCATCTCTCTTGGTCATACTGGAATTTTTAGCACTTTCATATCACAGTGACTTTAATGCCTTTCAATCCATTGGACTCAGAGATGATAAATCACTTTAATAGTAAACTCAATAATCCTTTTTTCTCCTAATGTTTTCAGCTCTTCACACTGAATTTTACCTTAAGTGGTAAGGTTTCCTTCTCTCTCCAGATGAAGCTTCCAGTCATTCCCCAGACTGGAAGGCTCTCGCAGTGCTTCTGGTAGTTGTTTAATGTGCACGTACTCTCCTCTTATCTATCACAACCAGACTGTCTACAGAAACAATGAATGTGGATCCTTAGAAGTGGATTTACAGAACGGTTAGTGTTCTGCTAACAGGACCTGATGACCACAGCGTGTACAGTATAAATTGTTTTTACTTCAGTGTAGTCTCCCTCTGGCCCCATGGGTCCAAATGCTCAAATGAATCTGCAGTTAACTACCTGAGCTCCCCAGCACAAATACCTCTGTTTCAAATTAAGCAAATGCAGCTTCTGCACCTCGAGACCATTCCATGACGTGATTCCACATGAGCTGGATCAAACAAAAAATTACTAAATGTTTATGACACTTAAATCTGCTAAAAAATGTGGATATGCAGCATTTGTCTTGAAAGCTGCTATTTTTTTTTTTCAGAAATAAATTCTGTAATTTACTTAAGTGTATGAATACCTTCTAACTGATACAATAATTCCATGGGAGAAAGTAATGTTTTTTAAACAGTATTTCTAGTGGTAGGTGTTCACTTAAATTTGGAAGGAAAAAAAAAAAAAAAAAAAAAAAAAAAAAAAAAAACCCAAAAAAACCCAACAACACTATTTCCAGTTTATGATAAATATTTTATTACAGACCTAAGCTTCAAAGCTGTTTCATTGTTTCATATAGCCAGTTGCTATTAATAATATAGCATTTCCAGTAAAAGTGGCTATTGATAGTCATTATTCAGTAACTACAATATAAAATCGTTCCGGCTACTGCACTGAAAATGTTTCAGCTTCAGTATTTTACATGCAGAATAAATTTATCACTTCATTCTTCTTGCCAGAAAGACTAATTAATATTAAATCTTTTGAATTTCTGTGGATAAAACTGGCATCTGAGAACCTAGTATAGTATCAGTGTTCTTTAAAATAAGTCTATAATAGAGATTAGTACCTCTTTTGTAATACTGTATGCATTGCATTTTGTAACATTTATTATACAAATTGAAGTGAATAACAATATGCAGTTTAACATCCTATGAATATTTTTTAGAATTCTCCAACAGCAGTTAGTATGCTAACCAACTTCTCTGAAAAGCATACAGATGTGGAAAGAATCTATCTAGGGACTTTAATTATCACCTTGTCAAATTCAAATTATTATCTTGCAAGTTAATTTCCATAAAGTATCCCCTTTGCTGCTGGATGATTTAATATGTGTCTGCTTTTTCTTATCTTATTTGTATCTGTCTGGAGGCTCTAAACCTTTCAAAGTAGGCTAGCTCTTTGTCAGATCATGATGTTTACCATAACTGATTTTGTCAAATATATTTTTACAAACGTTCAGTTTTGCCAAAGATGGGTCTGTAAAATGAGAAGAGGAACTGGCATACACCACCAATAATGTTACATAAATCAGACTAAGACTTCAGCTATTTCTAAACAAGATCAGCTTACAGTGAAGAATCAAAGAGCCTGGGGAATGATTTACCTGACAAAATTCTGGAGAGAGTCATTCTTGGATGGTAAATCATCAGAAGTTTCAAGAAGCCCAGAGTAATTCCAGCTTGTGAATTGTGTGGATATGATTTTCTGTGCTTGTGTGTGTCATGACAGGAGGAAAAATATCTTAACAACAGTGTTTCTTTGACTTGTTCAAAACATTGTAGCCATCATGCAAATAAAGCAAGACCGGAAAAAAAAAAAAAAAAAAAAAGACTAATTAAATTAGGCCTACCCTCTACACAATGTCAAATTTAGATTTAAAATATATAGATTAAAACTTATCAATAGGTAACGGAAAAAAAAAAAAAAAAAAAAAAAAAAAAAAAAAAAAAAGTGATAGAGGAGGACAGTAACAGAATAGTTTTTGGTTTTGGAATTAAGATCATCTAGTTCCAACTAGACCAGGTTGCTCAAAGCTCCATCCAGCCTGGCCTTGAATATTTCCAGGGAAGGGGCATTCACAACCTCTCTGGACAACCTGTTGCAGTGTCTCACCACCCTCACAGTAAATAATTTCTTCCTAGTATTTAGTCTAAATCTGGTCTGGGAGCAAACAGTATAATTCAGATGCTGCAGTCATACTGAGATGATTAAGTCATTACATCATGGCACCTGGCAGACAAATAAATGTCCAAGCAAAAGTGATTTTGAAGCTTTGATCACGAGGTGAACACCTATTTATAATCAGAGTGTTCATGAATAAAAAAGGAGGAATAACTAAAATAGTATTGTGGTTTAACCCAGCACTTAGCTAAGCACCACACAGCCAATTCACTTACTCCCCCTCAGTGAGACAGAGTCAAAAATCTCAGAAAAAAAATGTAAAACTCATAGGTTGAGATAAAGAAGACAATTTAAGAGCGCAGGAAAGGAGGTGAAATAACAATAACAGCAATAATAATAGAATGTACAAAACAGGTCATGCAAAATGCAGCTGTCAACCACAAGCCTATTAATGCCCAGACAATTCTTGAGTATCAGCAGGGCCTGTTCTCAAATCCCATATTTTTATTGTTCAACCTGATACCATATGGTATGGGTATCTTTTTGGCCAGTCTGGGTGCTTGTTGTGTCTCTTTCCAGCTGCTTTTGTTCCTCCACCCACCTCAAAGGCATGAGAAGATAAAAAGACCTTGACTTAGTATAAGCACTACTCAGCAACACATGAAACACTGGTATTCCATCAACATTATTTTCATCCTAAATCTAAAACACAGCACCACTCCACCTACTTGGATGAAAATTAACTTTGTTCTAGAGAATACCAGAAATACCAGGACAAAATCCTGAAAATCCATTCACCTAATTATTTCATCAGGGAAGGGGACGGGGGGACGGGGGGGGGGGGGGGGGGGGAGATGAGGGGAAGTTGAAAATAAAAATTAAAATTAAAAAAAAAAAATAATCAGAAGTAAAAAAATGTCTAAAGCAGAGAACTAGGTGCCAGAAACAAATTTGTTTTCAGAAAGCATTTATTTTGTCATTATAGCAATTCAGACAATGCCCAATCACAACATTTTGTTTGAGATACAGATCAGTTTTAAATATTTTATCGACAAAATTAATTTTTCCAATGAAGATAATATGTTACTGTCAAATGATACAATTAGTACACTACATGGACTCTCTTCTGGGACACCTATTTTACCTGTTGAACAGATAGTATTTCATCATATTTGTTGCATCCTCACTAAGGTCAAAAGAAAGGCTCTCTATATAAAAGGAGACAGGCTGTTGTGGCATTGGGTATACTCAACACGATCCTAGGAAAATAAAAGAATATTGAATCATAAAGGACATGAAGTATGTATATAAAGTATGAAGTCCTTTCTTTAAGTCCTAAAAAATATTATAAATTATAAAATTTTTTACAACTGATTCAGGAAGATAAATGTTAAATAAATTAATCAACTGTGAATGTTCATATAAGTGCAAACATCATAGTTTTGATGAGTGGTATTTTTGTGGTACAATACTTAATCTATTCTTCAACTACCCGTAAGAAAAAATTTTGACCCCTATTTCCTTCTCTTCTCAGTGTGAAAAGAGAACCATTGATTTCTGCCAACTGAAAAGTGTTCAAGCATACAAAACAAATAGCAGACCTACACATACAGTAATTCTTGTTAATCCTCTCCTCAGGGTTTATTCTGTAAGAGTAACATTGATTTTAACATGTTTAGGTGGATTTTTTTTAATAACCTATTCCATCTAAAACACTTAGGTAAGAAAAAACAAAAAACAAACAAACAAACAAAAAACAACAACAAAAAAAAAAAGCAAGAAAATCACAATTTTTGCATTTCCCAGGAACTATCCTAGTTAGATAAATAGAATAGAAAAAAAAAAAAAAAAAAAAAAAGAAAGAAAAAAAAAAAAAGTGAGGGGTGAAGCATGAGAGCTTTGCAGCTGTCATAATTATTTTAGAAAGAAGTGTTGAAGTTCAGATCTCAGCTCTGGTGCTAAATGTGATCACCCAAAAGTTAAGAGGTCTTATCTAAAATTAAACTGGAGGAGTTCTACCTTCTCATCATCTTCATTTTACACTACCTAGAATTAATCAAATTATGGATTAGACATTCATAACTTCTACTGCATTCAATGGGAATGTGCGGCAGATGAAATGACCTGACCATTTCATCATCCTCTCCTCTTCTTCTATTTTTCTCTCTCTGCCATGCTACCAGCTATAATATTACAAAGATGGTTTTGGCTTCTACTCAGGTTAATAAAATGTATCCTCTGATGGCTACCTATTGCTAGTTTGTTCAATTTTGGAAACTCTGTCAAGAGAATGAAGTAAATACATTCATGACAGTCCTGTGGTTTCTGTATGAATCTGGATAGCCATAATAATTAACTTTACTTCTGCCTGTTATAGAATTTTTGGAATAAATGTCTTTTATGTACATAAGAGATTTTTACGAGTCCTTTCCTGAAGAACTGGCAGACTCCTTCCCTCAGTTATAATAAAATACATATCCTATGTCTGTTTGGCAGAAAGTCTATTTATGTAATTTTTATTATTATTTTTTTTTTTTTAGTTTTGGCCATTGCAAAACTGAAATGTAATGTATTCTTATTTAACTATTTTATGGTAAAGGCTTCATAGGAAGTGGAAGGAGAAGGGAATAATTTATCATTCAGGAATTATTTTTATGTGCAGAACATATCTTAATAATAATAATAAGTAATAATTCTGCTCAAATCTTTCTTACTGTGTTATTTCTCCTCTAGAAGAAAGTTGGGGTTAGGGTTTCACAAACACATTTTTGTTAGATCCTGATCAATCAATATACTGATTTCTCACCTTCTTCTATGTACATATTTGTTTGTCTGTTTATTTGACAAGAAAACAAATAACTGGGCTAATTTTGGTTATTTTCAGTTCTAAGCCATACCTCCCATTTTGCAATGTAAAAAAATACAGAATAAAAGAGACATTTGATTATTTTCAAACATTAATGTTACTAATTTATTCTAATAATTATTTTATAATTCAGAATTGCATTTTACTTATTTTTTTCATGATGAAAAGCTTGCATTATTATTACCTCAAAATTAACAAAACTAAAATATAGCAATTTCTGTTGTTCCAAATTTGTCATTTGGAATACAAAACTAATTAACTTTCATTTTAAATACACGGCAATTAAAAGCTAGAAACAAATAATTATCAATTCTTGAGACTTGGTGATACCAAATGCCTTTTTTTGCTGTTGTTTCTTTCTTCGTCTTAGAATTCATGATACTTCATGAAGGCATCAAGTATTTAAATTAGTGGGAAAGTAATTCTTTAAGGTAGCCATTACTCTGTGACCAATGTCAAATGTTTTTAATTATCAAGTAGGGCAAATTTAAGAAAGCCTGCTGGGCAAAGATGTTTGATGTCAAAGATTTATTTTCTTTTTCCACTTCTCTAAGGTAGAGTAAGAATTAGTAAAATAAATGGCAAATGAAAAAATTTAAAAAAAAAAAAAAATAAAACCTTTTCTCTACAGCATAGATCTAATTCCATTTAGTGGAATCAGTAAGCAAGAAAGAATATAAATTTAAAAAGAAAAAGAAAAAAAAAAAAAAAAAAAGCTGACATCAAACACTGCAACAGTGATAAAGTAAACGAGTCTTCATGAGTGTTTATAATCCCATGCTATATGCTAATGTATTTTTTGTAGTTCAGTAGTTCAGTCAAATTAAAATTACATAAAGATGAGGAAAAAAAGAAAAAAAAAAAAAGAAAAATACACTTGAGAGTTATGGCAGTAGTGCGTACACATATGACTGAAGTGAAACACACTAACATCCCTATTATAGAAATATAGATGATGAATCAGAAACACAGGTATTCCTGACTCCTTGCACACACTGCATGCTTGTCAATGGAAATTAAAGAATGTAGTAGAAAAAATATTTTTAATCTCATCTCACTATATTTTCTCTTATTGCATTTTTGTCACAGAAGTTATGCCTCATAGACATCAAGAGCCTATATCAAGTCACAGTGTGAAATGTTATGTTATATAGTGCCTAACATTTTGCCTCTCCAGTGTAATATAAGGTACTAATTTCTAGGTTTAGAAGTTAAGGGCTGTGCTATAAACTCTCAGTGCCCAAAAGATAGGTTAGCTTCTCAAAGTCTTTTCTGGGTCAGAACACCGGGTCACCCTGGTTGTGGGGGGCTTTCCAGGTGCAGGAGCCATTCAGTGAGGTGGGTGCATGGGACGCATTGGCCTGGCTTAATAATGTTTGCTGCCTCAGCTGAAAACACACCAGGACACAACCAGCAGTGCAACTTGAACTTGCTCTCTCCCCCTCTCCTGCCACTGGATATGAAACAAAAGAAAAAACAAAGAAAAGCCAAGAGAAAAGAAGGGGGAGTGAGGAACAGGACTGCAGGAAAGCTCTGTTTTGCTGCTCATTCATTCCTCATGTATTCAGTCACTCCAAAGCAGTAACTAGCTCAGCCCCAGGCTCCTCTTACAAGCACAAAAGAAAAGCAATCCCATTCAGAAGGAGACCGTGAGTTATTGATCTCATGCTGAATGTTACGTTCGGTTCAGTAACACTGCCAGATCCCTCACACGGAAAGCCTATGTTTCCCACCAATTCTGTTGAATGATACTCAGCTTTTTGAAAATGAAGTATTGGGGGCTAAGGATCAAGGACAAAGATATCTCAGCTTTCATCCTGGAATGCAAGTTGCATTCTGGGTCATGATGAGGGATAGGCCTGCCAGGCATTAACTGTACAAATTCTGTGGATCTTGTTTGCCAGAGGGGCAGGCAGTTTCACTTTCTAATTCAGTCATTAGAAAATGAGCCATAAAGCTATCATTTGTTAATGTACATTAGATTTATTTTACCCATTAAAATTAATGAACAGAGTTTTCTGCTAACACACTTTATAGTTCATTTATTTAACTTAATATCCTCATTTGCAGAAATATGCAGAGATTTGTTTTTAATCACTGGAGATATTAAACTCAAAATTTTAATTTAAAATATATTTCTTAGAATCTTCTTCACCCTTAAAAGTAACCATGACTTTCCTTTACATGTACTAATAATTTTACAGAGCATTATTGTGTGTATAGGCAACCTCTACTTTACCACCACTTGATAGAAAGCCACCAAGATTTATTCATTGTTACTACAACACAATTCCAAAACATGCACTCCCTAGTAAGTCCACACTAAGTTCTTGTTTAAGAACTCAATAAATGAAGTGTTCAGCATTACATCTTTATGATAATTATAAATGTCAGAATTACAATAGTAGTATGCTTTCTCATAAATTGCTCAGTGAGAGCCTTTTTAGTTTGTTTGTTTCACAAATTATATCAAACTCTCTGTTCAAAGATGTCTGTTCCCGAGGGAAGGACTACTCAAGTTTCAAGAAAAAGAGCTGGATGAATGGAGACATTTCTGAAATGATTAGAAGATTAGAATTAATTCACAGAAAAACAAAAGCAAAGGAGAAGGGAAAAAAATAAAGTAAAATAAAAATAAAATTAAAGAAGAAGAAAAAAACAAAACAAAACAGCTCTCCAGCTCTCACACAATGAAAGGATGAGTGCATATTTAATGGAGGCCCAGAGTTGAGGTCATTGTGGGAACACCTTTTCAATCTTCCTGTCTTTACCTTGATGCAAATACATTTTGCCTGAGTTGTAACTGCTGTTCATAGTCAGTTACACTCTCCTGAAATGAAGCATCAGAAATAGGGCAGGTGATAATTCTAACAAATCAAACTTAAAATTTTAAAGTAGAATGATTTACTGTTAGCTTATTGTAAATATAGCTCTTCATTATTTTCAAAGTGCCCTAAATCTTAATTTTCTTCATTTCATATTGTTAAATATGTTATGTTAATATATTCAGTGTTTGTATCTATAGTTTAGAATTCACACTGATCTTTTGGTTCTCTTTCTCTATTTTTATTTTTTTTTTACATGATTCATATAATTCTTAAATCAGACAATGAATTCTGAAAATGTTTTTCCTGAATAAAATTGATGAGAATGAGTAAAGGCATTCACACTAAATATAAGCATTATGAAATATTATATACTGACAAATAGGAAAAATAAAAATTAAAATTAAAAAAAAAAAAAAATAAAATAAAGCAATGAAGTACCAAGCAGAGCAATCAAATACTCTGATTTCAGTCATGAAAATAGTAATGAATGCTTCAAATAATTCACTTGATTTTTCTTTCTCAGATGGAGAATTCACTATCAGTTCTAGCTGAGATGGAGTGAAACAGCAGATGTTTTTTCTTTGGCATGGAAATACAATTTAGTCTATTAAATGTTGGCTTATTAACTCTTAGCCATAGCTATATCACATGAATGTATTTCCTTGCATGTAAAACTACTCCAAGTGAAATCTATGAAAATTGTAATGCTATCTCTTTCTTCTCAGGCCAGTTAATTTTCTTCAACTCCTATATTTTGTTTAAATGAAGATTAATCATAATTTAGGAAAAAAATATAATCCTTTTTCTTCTTACTATGCAAATATATATATATATACACACACATATATATATGTATTTATGTGTGTGTGTGTTTTCTGGAGCAGTGGACTTAAAATTCAAACTAGCAAAAATTTGGTTTTATTTTGGAAAAAATTTTACTCTGAAAGATCTAGGAAATCCAGTTTGTCTAAAACAAGAATGTAAATTACATGTGAAATCAATGCAGAGAAGTTGAAGCCCCCTTAATTTTGTGTAGAAGTTTGATTCTGTTGATGCAAAGGAAATGAACAGAAGATGTTAAAAGCTGAAATACCACCTACTACACCTAACATTTCCAGTTAACTCAATCTTTCTTGTCTACTGAGCATCACTGACTATATACATACTAACTGATGAGCAAAGAGACTTCCAGCTAGAACAAGGAGCCTTATAATAACTCTGAGATAGTATTGTCACTATCAATTGTAAAGTTAGAAAACTGTTTCCAAAATTACAGTTCTAAGCCATACAAACAGGTGGTAGCTAAAATTCAACCTGAAACACAATGTAGTCTAAAAATGAATCTAAACTGAGTAGGAAAAATTATTGTGTTCAAAAATCAAGCAAGCCAAAATGATGAAGAGTAAAATTAAAAAAAAGAATCATCCAGATAATATCAGTGATTATAGTCAGTGGGACAAAATAAAGTCTGGTGGATAATCTTACATTTTGGATGATTTTACTTTTCTCCTTTTCTGTTATGAGGCAGAACTATGATTTTCTGAACAAAAAAGCAAGAGCTTTGATTAACCATTGATTTTTTATTTTTTTTTTTCTTTTTTTTCATGGCCACAGTTGCTTTCTTAAAGTTGCTTGATCTGTACTTGACATTTTGTTTATATAAGGATGGTTTTGTTTGAGTTGCCTGCCAGCTACTGCCCTCTAAGTTCATATCATGACCTCTTGATTTACAGCTAGTTACTATCTCCATTGCTTGCTGGTATCAATTTGTTTCTACCTCCTTCATCTGTGTTCTTGATCTCTTACTGTAACCTCATTGGAAAATATGTTTCTGTATGCAATGAGGAGAACAAAACCCCAAATTTAAATGAAAAGAAATGAAACTCTAGCAGGTAAAAAACAAACCAAACCAAAACAAACAAACAACAACAACAACAACATAAAGCCTGCTCTCTCATCTCTTTAGAGATTATTTAAAGACAGATAACAGTTATTCATACTGTGAACTGGTATACTGTAGGACCCAAAAACAATGCTCTTAAATTTCAAGAGATGAACTTCAGCTGAGAGTAAGAGGTGTCAAATGAAACCCACTACTACTACATATCAGTACACTATATGAATATTTTGATTTCCATATTCAAGCAATGGAATTTTAACAGTGATTACTGATTACCTTAAAATGGTAGGAAATCATCAGCTTTAAAAATAAGTACCTGGGGGGGAAAAGGTATAAAGTTATGGAAATATTTTGGAAAGAGGACAGAATATTAAAAATAATAATAGTAATGTTTACATCATAAGGTTCAGAGTAAACTGCAGTTAAAAAATAATTATCACATTTAAATTAAGAAAAAGAAAAATCAATTAATTATTGTAAAACACAGATGTTAGTTGTATAATTGTAATTATTTAAATAAAACTGTTTATTGTCTCCCATAAATCTCTCTTATCATTTTTAGCATTTTATTTGTCCAGTCAGAAGAAAACTACATCATATGTTTGGGTTTTGAATATTCTTGTCACATACATAGTAGTTACATTTATTCATATAAGTAACTAGGCCGACACATGGCCTTTTATTTGACCAATCACTAGTAAGCAATATTTGAATACTAAGTGACAGCTATGCATTTTTTAAAGGAAATAAAGTCAGTTTGCAAAAGAAGATAGTTGTTTTCTGTAAAAAATGCCAAATAAATAAATAGTCAAATTAATTACTTACTATGAATATTTGCTCAGTTCCAACAACATTCCTTCCGTATTAGGGGAAATTAATATTTAACCTTCTTTATTTATTAATATAGATTTAGCAAAAGAATCCAATTGGAACAATCATGCAGAGTCTGCTCAATAATAAAATAATCTTTTATAATCTTATGTCACACTATATGCAAAAGCTGAGAAACTGTGACTGGGACTTTAAAGTGAAAATATATGTTCAGAAGAAATTGTATTGTACCTCAGGTGCCAATTTCCTCTGTTTCCATATAAAGAGGAGAGCTGATTAGTAACCTTGTCCCACTTTTAAGCTATTGCATAAAATAACTTTCCTGTAGTTCCCATGCCAAAACACCAGTTGAAAAATGTACTTCTGTGTAATGACATATTAGTGTTTCCAAAATCCATACTATTTCCAAAGCTGCCTCTCTGTGCAAAAGTTTAGTAAATGTAGAGTTAAAAAAATCTGACAAATTAATCATGTTCCTTCTGAGTTATTTACTATTCTTTTAAACAGTTTATAATCTAATGTCATGTGCTCCATTCAAACAGTTCTAAGTGTTGCATGATTTTCAGGTCAATAGTTTTGCATCTTTCACAGATTCTTTCTGAAACATGATTAACCACCTTTGCCACTTCATCATACTTACTGAGTTATCAAAAATATCTGCCACTGTTGATTGTTTATTTTTTTATTTCCCCAAACATACCACAGAACAATTTATCTGAGCCTGATACTTTATCATCCTTTAATCATTCTAATTTTTCAAACACTTTATATAATCTGGGGCTCATAAAACTCATGTTGTATTTCACTTTCACAGAAAATTTATTCCAGACTTCAAGTTATGGCCTACAGCTGCACTCATAAATATCAAGGCAAAGAATTCATTCATGCTAAATTACCTTTCAGAGATGTGCAGAGTTATTCATACCACTCAGAAGAACACCAAAATTCATATTTCTGTCAGGTTCCACAAAAATAGAATATACAAGTTTGCCAGTTCAAACTATTTGTAATATATTTTTAAGGTGTGGAAAACAAACTATACATAGAGTTGCTGCTGAGAACATACTGAAACAGCTCTATCGGTTACTGACAAAATTTAAAACTCTATAGAGATAGCTCATTTAAACTGAAGCATAAGTAGAAATACTATAAATAGATTTAAGGAGTTGTAGGAAAGTTGAAGGATGAAACGTGATGCCCCCATGGTATTTATTCTTCATTTCCATTTTCGAGTCTATTAGAAAGAATGCTTTGCTCTCTTCACTGGAATCTCCCCTACCAAGACACTCTGACCCAGACATCTATGGATACTGAACAACGTTCTTCCCATATTAACCCTACATTATTTTGTGACACCTCAGGTAAAAGTGAAGAGATCTTCATCACTAATTGTGGATTTTGTTCATTTTGCTTTTTTTCCTTCAACACTCTTCACAGAATTTATTATTAAAAAGCAACCTGTTACTCAGAACTATTGAAACTACCTCCAGAAAGATGTTGCACCTATATAAATATGAAACCCCATAATTTACTCTATATTCAAAACTTACAGTTAAAAAATTATTTTAAAAATAATAAATTACCATCTTCAAAAAAATCTAGGTGTGACTGCCACTGATAGTCTGAAAACTAATTGAGAGTGGTTGAGCTGGATGAGGTGACATTGTGAAGGTTATTAGTAATGTTTCAGGAGACATAAGTTCAATGCACCAAAGTGCAGGTAGGATCACAGTAGCACTTCCAGAAAAATCTCATCCTGTATTTCTTGGTTTGCAGTATCTGCCTAGAGGTAATAAAAATATTCCACTTTTTCCAATAATATGTGAACATAGAGGATTACTATATATCAATAAAAGTTCAGACATAATTCCTGCTGACTTCTCTAGAGACTAGACCCAGAAGAATAATTTAATCTCTAGTAGCAGTCTATCTACATGATGAATGTGCAGGCAGATAGTGTAAACATTTATATTTTAATTTTAATATATATATATATATACACACACAAATTAATAAATCAAGAATACCTAAGATACCATATTTCTTTTTGAGTAGTTACAAATTATAAAGTATCTTCAAGTATCTGACATCTTTGTGTTGTTTAAATTGGCTTTTGAAATAAACCTAAGATGTCTGATCTAATAATGTAATATCTGCTACCTTGGAATTCCAGATGTCAGACTTTGAACTGTTCAGGACACTGGCAGAGAGAACTGGGACTCAGTCCTGAAGGATAAAGGAGTCCAGGGAGGCTGGAGACTTCCCAGTAAGTCTTAAAGACTCAGGAGCAGGCTATTCCCCTGTACAGTAAGATGAGCTGGCAGGCAAGAAGACAGGCATGAATGACCAGGGAGCTTTGCCTAATGCTCCAGGAGGAAAAAAAAAAAAAAAAAAAAAAAAAAAAAGAATCTTCCTCCTGTGGAAGAAGGAAAGGGTAACTCAAAGAGAGTGAGAAGAAGTTATTAGGACGTGTAGGGATAAAATTAGAAAAGCAAAAACCCTGCTTGAGATCAACTTGGCCAATGACTTTTAGAGACCTACTAGTCTACCTGGACTGCCACAAATCCATGGAACCAGATGGGAGCTGGCAGAGGCAATAGCCAAGCTGCTTTTGAAGGAGGATCTGGGAGCTACAGGCCTGTCAGCCTGACCTTGATGCCAGAAAAGGTTATGAAGCAGATCGTGTTGAGGGAGATCACATGGCATTCACAGGACAACTGGGGGGATCAGGTCTATACAGCTTGCATTCATGAAGGACAGGTCCTGCTTGATCAATCAAATCTCTTTCTATGATCAGGTGACCTGCCTGGTGGATGAGGCTATTGACATGGTCAACCTAGACTTCAGAAAAGCCTTCAATACTGTCTGCCACAGAATTCTTCTGGAAAAACTGGAAGCCCATGGCTTGGATAGATGCATTCTTTTCTAGTTATGGAACTGCCTGGTTGGCCAGACCCAGACAGTGGTGGCAAATGGAGTTACATTCAGCTGGCGACCAAACATATGTAATGTTCCCTAGGGTTTGGTATTCAGGCCTGTCCTGTTCAGTAACATTACTGATGACTTGGATGAGCACATTGAATGCATCCTCAGTAAGTTTGCAAATAACACCAAGTTGGTAGGAAGCATTGATCTGCCAGGGCGTAGGAAGGTCCTACAGAGCAATCTGGACAGGCTGGATAGCTGGTCTGAGGCAAATGGGATGAAGTTCACAAGACCAAGTGCTGTGACCCACATTTTGGCCACAACAACCCTGGGCAATACTACAGGCTTAGGTCAGAGTGGCTGGAAGACTGTAGAGGAAACAGACCTGGGGTTTGGCCTCTTCTCCAATGTAGCTAGCAATAGGAGTAGAGGAAATGGCTTCAAGTTACACCAGGGAAGATTCAGGCTAGGAAATGATTCATGTTAGGAAATACTTCTCCCAAAGAGTAGTCAGGCTCTGGAAAGGGCTGCCCATATAGGTGATGGAGTCACCATTCCTGGAGGTGTTCAAGAAACGTTTAGATATTTGTCATGGTTTTATGATTTTTGGTTACTGGTATTCCACATCATAAGATCATGTAGTGCACTGGGAGTTAAAGTGTTTATGCTCCAGTTCTGGGTACCTGTCTGGAAGAGAAGAAGAACTACATTCCCCAGGGGGCTTTGTGGTCAGAGAGGAGATATAACTCCTGACAAGGTCACCTGATTGGGCTTTTCTCTTCATCGCTCTTCTCCTTTGCCTGTCCTCGCTGCTGCCCATCCTGACTACACACATCACTTCAGGATTACTGTAAGGCCTACAGCTTTCAGATACTCTCTCATTATATTTGATTTATTAGCTTCAATTCTAATTATATTGTATTAAGAGTGTTATATTTCATTTCGATACCATATTTAGTAAATTAGTTTCTTTCTCCTCAGATCGTTGCCACTGTTTTTCACTGCTTCCCTTTTCTGGAGGTGTGGATTTTGTGAAATCCCTCCACCCACCACTAGTCACGGAACTGGGCCAAAACAGTCCGTAAACCATTGACAGTGTTGTACTGAGGGACATGGGTTAGTGGGAACTACTGGTGATAGGTGGACAGTTGGATTGTACGATCTTGGTGGTCACCTACCTACCTTGGTGATTCTATCATTCTATGATCATCTACTTATTGATTATAATGTTGTTTATTCTATGAGATAAGTTCTGACAAGACATGATTACTTACTCGCTACAACAAGTAGGCTTTGGGATGAAATATTTATTAATGTTGGATTTCATATATTGTGCAAAAAATATATAAAGCCTAAAACAGAAAATTTCCAATACATGGACCCATAAGAGTAACTTACTGTTCAAATACTCAATACTCAAATACATATTGATTGTTAGTGGCTTGAGCACAAAGGTATCATTATTTCCCTGCATTTTATTGACTATTGGGGTGGGGAAGAAGTGGAGTGGAAAAAGAAGTGTTACGTAGCAGTACTTAACTGGAGGATCAGTCTCTACATAAGTTGACAAATGAAGTCTTTAGTCTAATACAGATAAGCATGCACAGTATCCAGAATCAAAAAGAATTTGTAAGGTGCATGGAAGAGTGTTTAACTACCACGGTAGGTAATAAGATAAACAAATGTTAGTAAAACTTTATTTTATATAGTGCTAATTGTTTGAAATTTTACACATAAAACATAGGATTTCCAAATACAGTTGCTGAACTACAAAGGATATAATCTTCCAATTTCCAATTCTCATGAGTCGTGCTGTCTAGAAGCATAATAAACATATATATGCGAAGCAAACTCAAATATATGTATATTTTATTACTTTAGGTGTAATATTTCTTCTACAGACTAATGACCTAGGTGGAAGTCTCACTAGAACCATTCCTTATCATATTATACAGATCCAGTTTAAACACCAGAGATGCACATGACTAATTGTCATTGTGTTGTAATGTTTGCTATTGATATTCCACATCATACCATCATGTGGAGCATAGAGGATAACTACACGTCCCAGAGCACCTCACGGTTGGAGAGAGAAATACATCATGGAAGCGACGCTGGCTCAGTCTCACTGCCTGGCAGTGGGTGTGGGTGTTCTTCCCAGCTGTGGCACCTTCAAATTCAAAGTAGGCTTCTCGGTCTTCTGAAAACTCTCTCACTCTCTCTCTTATTTTACTCAATTTATTAGCCTCAATTTCAATTAGTTTGTATTATATTGTGTTATCTTGTATTCCAATATCATAGTTAGTAAAATAAGTTTGCCTCCTTAGATTGTTGCTGCTGCTCTGTTCATTTCCTTGAGCCCAGCTCCCATCTCCCTACCCCTTTCCCTTTTTCCCTTCCCATTTGTCGATGGCTGGGGGGCCCACAGGCCTACTGCCCCCCCTTTTCACGGACATAGATTGATCTAGATAACTCCATGACACTAATGCTTTGAAGGTTTAAAAGACCACCTACAATTCTACATGATTGCAGAATCAGGACTTATTCTTTGTTTGAAAGGAAAAAGAAAGAAAGAAACGAAGAAGAAAAAAAAAAAAAAAAAAAGAAAAAGAAATAATAATAATAATAAAAACTATAAATTGAAGTACTCATTCAAACTATCCTTAGATATAATAGTAGAACATTTAGGACATTTCCCACTATAATTGGCTTCTACCATGTAAGTATGATACACCCCCTTTCTATTCTCAAGTCTCTGACAATTGCGCTGCTTGTGAATTAATTCAGCTACTAGTATTTGTTCTTGTCACAATCTCTGTCGTTCGAATGAGATTTTGCATTTCTGAAGCCTAGTCTATCAGGTTCTAATTCTCTACAATATAGTGGAAAAGTGTCTTCAAAAACTATCTAAGAATAAATCCATTTTCATGAAAAGAAAAAAAATAGACTTAAATGAAAAAAAAAAAAAAAAGAGTAAAATTAAACTATTCTTAAAGCAATCTTCATAATTTAATGAAAAATGAGAATGGTACAAAATTTTTGCACTTCTATAATAAAGAAGACAACAAGTATAAAAACCAAAAAAAAGACAAATAACAGTCTTTTAAGTCCCTATTGGTACAGTTCTCACCTTACTTTTATCTCAATGAACTATTCTTTTTTTTTTTTTTTAAGGGTTTTTTTTGCTTTCCAAATTATAGTTTGTCTGCCATAAAATACTGAGGTATTTTAAAAGCATTTCATTAATAATTGACTGACTTCAAAGGTATCTTATGCATTCAGTCATTTTTCTATAAATATACGTCAGATGTCCATATGAAGTATGTCACTTTAGGAGACATACAACTTTAAAATCAAATACTATGGCCTTATTTGAGCATCTAGAAGTCAATAAAATAAGAATTATAAATCCAAAACATGACAGTGCTTTAATAAACATGGAAAATAAAGCTTGGACTTTGTGTTTGATTACTTGAAGTCTAGCTTTCAAAATCAAAGAAATAAAACTGTATGAATTTATGTCACTTTATGTAAAACCACATTATGACTCTGACCATGTCAAACCCACTATGCCTCGGGGTTTTGATAATAATGATCAGCTTTCAAACAAAAGGAAAGCAGGAATCAGAGAAGCAGGGTGCAAAGAACTTAATATTTATCACATAACATAGGAAAATGAAAGTTTTAGAGGCATATGAAAGAGGTTAGAAAATGAAAAATAAGGGCATAATAATAAAAATAAGATTGTTCAAAGTTGTAGCTAGATACTTCTACTCTTAGTACTCTTACTCTTAGTACTCTTCTACTTTTTTTTTCAACTTCTCTTTGATTTTACAAGGAAACAGTATCTTAGGCTTAAAGTGAAGTGCATTTGGACCTTCTACAGTTGAAGAAATGGGAGTGTCAGTGGGAAGAGCTACTTCAGAGTTTCTGTCATAGCAAATAAAAGCTGCAAAGTCACAGGGGCTTTAGGCAAATATCTAGATTATCAAAAATACCTAATTTTACTGTTGCCAGTCTTCTGCAAAGTCAGTAGTCGACTTTCTAGGATGGTCAGTAGTATGATGGTGGAAAATTAAATTCAGTAAAATTGAGTGAAAAGAACCTTAACTTTCAATTTTTTGTACTTTTAAATCATTAATCAGATTCCTTGGAAATTGTATCTAATAAAGTATTATAACCTCTAATATGGATGCTAAAATATGTCAAATACCATTTAAACCAAAAGTCTGAGAAAAAGTAGGCTAGCTCCTATATTAAATGAATCTTCTAGAGCAGAATAAATACAATTGAAATTGTTGACATAGATTGTAAATAAACCAAAAATAAAAATTAAAAACACACTCAAAGTAAAGTAGAAAATTAAGAAACTCTGAGACTCAAAAACCCATAAAAGAAGAAAAGTGGACAATATTTTCCTACTACATTCAACATAATGTGGAACATATGCAAATGACAGAAAGAATTATAGTTCAGAGGCATTGCAAATGTTTTTAAAATGAACCTAAATCAAAATTTTATGAGAAAGATAGGAAGTAGTCCAACATAAAATACAACAGAAGGCTCCAACCTTTTCTCTGTTTAGGGGGAGTAGTGTTGGATTTTTAAATTTACCGTTAACACACAAGCCCAAACATCAGCCAGAGACTGCAATAGACTAAGATTGTTCCCCAAAAGGTTGTTTTTCAATAAATAAGAAAATAAATAAAATCAAAATTAATAAGCAATAGCAGATAAAGAAACATAATCATACAATGGCTTGAACAATATTTCACAGTTCCTTGTCACTTTTTTTTTTTTTTTTTTTTTTTTTTTTTTTTTTTTTTTTTTTTTTAAGAAGTGGGAGAAAAAAGAAAACACTTTTATTCTTTTTGCCTGTTCTCCTAAGGAAAAGAGAATTGTATGATCATGCACTCTGCTCAGAAACCTTTTGGTTTACTTACTAGCTTCCAACACACTAGATGAGACCTCAGAACAATTTCAATTTCTTCTCTTTATTATTATAATTATTACAGCAGGAAAAACTTAAATAAGTGTCATAGTGAAAGTAAGTCAAACTGAGCCCAGCCTTAATAACATTATGTTATACTTAGTGATTTACTTTATATTCTGTTATTTATTTATTTATTCATTCCTCCACAGTGGGATGTGGAAAGAATCTGAAGGAAAAAAGTTAGAGAACTTGTGGGTTGAGACAAAACAAGCAAAAGCTGCATGCACAGGCAAAGCAAAAAAACAAGATACTATGAACAGGCAAATCACACAGAATCACACAGAATCACAGAATGACCTGGGTTGGAAGGGACCACAAGGATCATGTAGCTCCAACCCCCCTGCCTAGCAGGGCCACCAAACATACACATTTACTTGATCAGGTTGCCCAGGACCCCATCCAACCTGGCCTTGAACACCTCCAAGGATGGGGCATCCACAACCTCCCTGGGCAGCCTGTTCCAGGGCCTAACCACTCTCCTAGTAAAGAACGTCCCCCTAACATCCAACCTAAATCTTCCCTCCTTCAACTTGGATCCATTTCCCCTAGTCCTGCTATTATCAGCCCTTTCAAAGAGTTTACTCCCCTCCTGGGTGTAGGTTCCCTTCAGGTATTGAAAGGCTGCAATGATGTCACCCCACAGCCTTCTCTTCTCCAGGCTGAACAAGCCTAACTCCTTCAGCCTGTCCTCATAGGGGAGGTGCTCCAGCCCCCTGATCTTCTTCGTGGTCCTCCTCTGGACCCCCAGGTCCAAAATCTCTATGTCTTTCTTGTTCTGAGGGCTCCACACCTGGACACAGTACTCCAGATGGGGCCTCACAAGAGCCGAGTAGAGAGGGACAATCACCTTCCTATCCCTGCTGGCCACCCCTCTCCTGATGGAGCCCAGGATCCCATTTGCCTTCCAAGCTGCCAGAGTGCACTGCTGGCTCATGTTAAGTCTCTCATCCATCAGGACCCCCAGGTCCTTCTCTGCCGAGCTGCTCTCATGGACCACTCCTCCCAGCCTGTACAGGTGCCCGGGGTTCTTGGGGTTCAACCATTTCTGGGAAAGCAGGGCTCGTGACACCTGATAGTTATTTGGGAAGACAATAATAAATATGAATATCCCTTCTATCTTCTTCTTTCCTTTCCCTAATATATTTTTGTTGAATATGATGTGCACTCCAGTCTTCCTCACTAGTAGGACAGAATGAGAAGATAAAAATTACTTGGTTCTGTGCAAGAACTGCTCAGCTTCAACTAAAACATCTTTGTGTTGTCAACACTGTTTTCATCAGAAACGTGAAACAGAGACTCATTTGAGCCTCTATTAGGAAAATTAACTCCATCCCAAACAAAACAAAGATGCAGGTCAATGGGAAAAATAAGAAAAAAGGAAAAAGAATCTCTTTGCCCACATCAAGACTGCTGAATGTGGCTAACCCAATATTTTGGTACATAATTATGGGAGATACTGAAATGCAATTAAAGAACAAAACAATTGTCAGGCACAGTCAATGTGAGTTCATCAAGGGCAAGTCTTGCCTTAGTAATTTAATCTCCTTCCACGATAACATCACCCATTTGGTAGATGAGGAGAAGGTGGTAGATGTAATCTTTCCGGATTTACTCAAGGACTTCGATACCATCCCTCACAGCAACCTTCTGGACAAATTGTCCAACTCTGAGATAAATGAGACCACATGTCAAGTGATGAACTGGCTGAATGGTAAAGCTTAAAGTGCTGTATTGAATGTAACTTCATCAGGCTGGAGGCTAGTCACTACTATTGTTCTCAAGGGCTTCATTCTAGGGATAAATCTGTTTAATGTTTTTATCACTTGTCTGAATGCAGGAGTGGAATGCATCCTTAACAAGTTTGCTGATTACACTAAACTGGGAGGTGCTCTTGGCTCTATGGAGGGATGTGAGGCCTTGCAGGGGGATTTAGATACATTGGAGCACTGGACAATCAAATGTTTTAAAATCAACCTAGGTAAATGTTGAGTGCTACACCTGGGCTGGAGTAAATCCAGGATCAGGTAAAGATTAGAAGAATCATAGAATCATAGAATCACAAGATCGGAAAGCACCTACAAGATCATCTAGTCCAACCATCCTCCCATTACTGTAGCTACAACAAACCACTAGACCATATCTCGTAGCTCCTCATCCAGATGCCTCTTGAACACTGCCAGGGATAGCAACTTCACCACCTTCCTGGGCAGCAATTCCAGTGCCCAACTACTCTCTGAGAGAAAAAGCTCTTTCTTATGTCTAATCTAAACTTCTGGTGCAACTTGCGGCCATTTCCTTGGGTCTTGTTGTCTGGGAGAAGAGGCCAAACCCCTCCTCATCACAACCTCCCTTCAGGAAGTTGTAGAGTGCAATATGGCCTCCCATGAGCCTCCTCCAGACTAAACAATCCCTGCTCTTTCAGCCACTCCTCACAATGCCTGTGCTACAAACCCCTCACCAGTTTCACTGCCCTTCTCTGGACATTCTCCAGGACCTCAATGTTTTTTTTGTAGTGAAGGGACCAAATTTGAACACAATACTCGAGGTGCGGCCTCACCAGGGCTGAGTACAGGGGGACAATTACCTCTCTGCTCCTGCTGGCCACAGTATTTCTAATGCAGACCAGGATGCTGTTGGCCTTCTTGGCCACATGGGGACTGTCAGCTCATGTTCAGATGAGCATCAACCAACAACCCCAGGTCCCTTTCCTCTTCACAGTCATCCAGCCAGTCAACCCCAAGCCTACAGCATTGCATGTGGTGATTGTGGCCATAGCACAGGACCTGGCACTTGGACTTGTTGAACCTCATCCCATTTACCTCAACCTAGTGATCCAGCTTATCTAGATCCCTCTAAAGGGCCTCCCTACTCTCAGGCAGATTGACACCACCTCCCAGCTTGGTGTCATCTGCAAACTTACTGAGAGTACACTCAGTTTCCTCATCTAGGTCATCAATGAAGATATTAAACAAGATGGGGCCAAGTACTGACCCCCGGTGGACACCACTTGTAATAGGTCACCAGCTGGACTTAACTCTATTAACCATTACCTGCTGGCATGGCCCTCTAGCCAGTTCCTTACCCAAAGAAGAGCATACCTGTCCTGGCCACTGGCAGACAGTTTCCGCAGGAGAATACTGTGGGAGACAGAGTCAAAGGCTTTGCTGGTTTAGGTAGACTACATCAACAGCCTTTCCCTCATCTACCAGTCTGGTCACCCAGTTGTAGAAGGAGATGAGTTTGGTCAAGCATGATCTGCCCTTCATGAACCCATGCTGGCTGGGCATGATCCCCTGGATGCTGCCATGTAATCTCACCCAAGATGATTTGCTCCATAATGTCCCTGGTACTGAGGTCAGGCTGACAGGTCTGTAGTTCTCTGGAGATAATTGGCTGGAAAACATCACAGCAAAAGGGGACCTCTAGGTGCTGACTGACAGCAAGTTCAATGTGAGTCATCAGCGTTACTCAGGCAGCCAAGAGAGCAATCTGCATTTTGGGATGCACACAGTATAGCCAGATAGTCAATAGAGATGTTTCTCACACTTTCTAAAGTTGGTGTAGCTTCACGTGGGATGTTGTGTGCACAGTTGGACAAAACACCTGGCAAAAAGTCTGGGAGGCATGTCCTATAGTGAGAGGCTGAGGACACTGAGCATATTTAATCTGGAGAAAAGAAGGCTAAAAGGTGACTTTCTATAACTTCCTGAAAAGGAGAAGCAGAGAGAGTGAGACGCTGGTCTCTTATTCCTGGTAGTTATAACCTGGTAATGATAGAACATGAAGGAATCGCACAGACCTGCACTATGTAGGTTCAGACTGTATATTATGATTATTTATTAATAATAATTATTATAAGACCCATGCTTTCCAGCATACAAGAGGCATTTGGACAGTGTTTCATCATTATACATTACCTTCAGATTAGCCTGAAGAGGTCAGGCAGTTGGATTTGACAGTCATTGAAGATTCCTTCCAAAAAAATGATATTCTTATTCTGTTATTATTATTGGTTTATTCTTATTCTATTCCTATTCTTGTTCTGTATCTATCCTTATCCTATACCATCATTAGAAAATAATAGCACATGATTAATACAGGAAGAATATCTTGAGTGGACAAAGGACATAAGAGCTCTATGAAAGAAAATTCAGTATGGTCTATAGTCACTCTTGTGCCTTGAGGATGGATGTGTGTTCTACACAGAAAAATTCTTTTTTTTTTTTTTTTAAATATCAGGACTGATTTGCCAAAACCTAGTTAAAGTTGTCAAACACTTTTTTAAAAAGTGTGGTCAGATAAAACATTAACTATAAGCTCATAAAACCCATGTCTGAGGTACTTGTCTAAGACTCATATATATGCTCAGAAAGACTATTAGACATCACTTTTCAAGAGACTGAAATACAAAGTAGATTCTACTTCAGTTTGCACCTCATGAATTTATAGTAATCATATTGTTTGATAGATTTGATTTATCTTATTTAAATTTCAGTTGAAAATTCCCATTCAAATCAATGCATTCTTCAGTGTGACTGTTTATCTAATGGCTCATATGGGTGAAAATCAGAAGAAAAAGTTTTGGAGACAAATCTGGAAAAAAAAAGATAGATGAGATTTCTTCATAAATAACCAACAAAGTTGCAAAAGCATACATTCATGGAAGATCCTTGGGCATAACAAATAAAATTCTAACCTCAGCAAATTCTTTGAATCACCTAGTAATTTATACTGTCAGCGGTTGACAGGCTGGTTCGGCCCCTTTCCGTGACTCTATATATATATGTGAAGAGAAATAGGAAATTTGGGATTCTACATATTAGTGAATATTCAAATAAGGATAAGAATTTGCAAGAGAATGAACCTGAAATCCCAGAATCAAAGAGTGGTTGAGTTTGTAAGGAACCTCTCAAGTTTCTCCTCCTAAACAAGAGATATCTAGTCAAAGTTGCCCAGAACTGTGTCCGGAAAGAACACATAATTCCTGTGACAACCTGTGACAGTATGTTAGTCATTCTCACAATAATATGAGGTTTCCTGATGTTCCGAAGGATTCTTCTATTTTCATGTTTTGTAGATTGCCTCTTAGATTTGTCATTGATCTCTACCAAAAAGAAACTATGTCCTGACCCTTTTCCAAGATAAACAGTCACAGATTTTGAGTCTTTTCTTATAAGAGAAGTGCTCTAAACACCACAGCCACCTCCACAACATTAGACTCTCTCCAGGGTGCCAGCCTCTTGTACTGGGGAACCCAGCACCAGACACAGAACTCCATATGTATCCTAATAATAATATATTATAGGATCCTTATAAAATTAAGAAATTAGAACAGAAAGATTTAAAAAATAATACTAAGTTTCCAGACCAAGAGAGAAACGAAGGGAGGCAGGTATTAAAAGTACTTAATAATGCAATAGTAACAACAAAATGTAGATACAAAGTCAAAAAACAAAAACAAAAACAAAAAAAAAAACATGTACATTTTGATCAAATAAGGAATTATATCATGATCTGAAAAACATAGTATAGAAACAAGTTTAGATTACTAAAGTGTCTAAAAGAATACTGTAGATAAATAAGCAGGAGGGGGGAAAAACGCAAAGTTTAAGAAATGAAATAAAGTGTAGTTAAAATTTAAAACAAGAGGTAGCTTTTTGAAAATACAATAGTTTTGTAATTTTGAATTCCTAATATATTACTTCTGATAGTGAAATGACATAGAAGTTTTTAGTTAGCATTTTCCATCCATCTTCAGTAAAAGAGTTTAATGTGTTGTGGACGGTTATCACAATGCACATCACTATCAACTTACCAAAATTTCTGCTGAAAATTAGTAGGATATTTTAGAAATCCCTGTTACAAAGTTTGGTTTATTTCTTATTCTCTCTGTGGAAGATGGTCTAGATATCTGGACAAATTGCAGGCAAAATTATTATCTTTAAACTGAAATACTTGAGGACAAATAATTATGAAGCAGCCACCCTTAATACAATAATGCATAATTCAAATTCTTGTGAATCTCCAGAAAATAGTGCATAGTATTGCAAACACAAATTCCTAAAATGAATATATATACATTTCTATATATCTATAGATACCTATTGATATGTAGATATATAGATATCTATCTACATCTTAATTTTATTTATTATGTAATTATGTTTATTATACATGTAAATTATGAACATGCATATGTATGAATACATGTACATATATAGATATATATATAAAGTATAATTTTCTTCTAAAGTAATTAGCGTGAGTTTTCAATGAAAAAACAAACAAACAAACAAACAAATGTCCATAATCTTCTGTTCACAGCTTAATATCATTTGACATATTTCCATAGCAAGTCTAGTAGGGGAAAATAGTATAACCTTGATGGAAATACACTGAGGTACATAAAAGCCTGGTAGCTATTTTTAACTACTGTTAACTACTGTTGTCTTGCTACCAAAATGAAATAATGGTTCAAAGAGATCCACAGCAGTTTCTCCCATGTGATTGATCACTGAATATTTTTATTAAACCTTCAGATGCTAAGAAAGGCTGAAAGTGTGCTAAGGGCTGCATTTGCTCTCCAAAAGATCTTGTTAAACTGAATAAATGACTTGGACTAAAAAAGAAAAACACTGAACAAAATCCACCCCAAAATATGAATCTTGATTAGCACATTTGTGCGAGGAATTTACAATTTCTAACATCTCATGGGAAACAGAGTATTAAAATGTGATTTTGTAGAAAGAAAGTACATGGCCAACTGTCTGAGAAAGAATGAGGTAACTATGTTTTAGAGGAACAGATATATGTTCTGTAGCATTTTATGTATTCATCAAAAGAGATGCAATTTGGACAGAGCAAAAGAAGGAAAGCTGAAGAAGAATACTACAACTCAACTACAGTTGAGGCACTTAAAATACTGTTGCAGGAAGAAAGGAAATAATGGATTCTCTATTCCATACTGGACAGGGACAGAAGTATTCAATTAATTAAGAGGCTGGGTTTTCCACCAGAAAGAACTAACTTTTGAGGTAGTGAAGCACTTAGGTAAATTGCCTAAGGAAGCTGTAGTATCGCAACAATCAGAGCTCTTTAAAAATGACTTAAAAAATCTGTATTGAATGACATGGTTATTGCTGACCTTACCCTAAGGAAGGGAATGAACCAGATCTTAAGACCTAAAAATAATGATTCTAAATGGCCTACTCTTTTTAAGAAGATTTCAATTTTATTATTATCTGTGCTGTTACACAGAATACAGGGATATCTTAGTATATCAGTATGACATTGTCTGATCATTAAATACAAACTTGTACAACTAAAAATGCTTATATATTATGTTAGTATGTATTGACAAAGGAAATCTTTACATGAAGAGCACTATGTGGATTGTGTACTTACACTTACTGTCCCTCTAACATCTATTAAGCCTACTTGTTCAAGACTCCTCTGGGAGAAAAACAAACAAACAAAAAACTAAACAAAAAACCCACCTTTTTTGTTTTATCTAATTATCTAATAAACTAATACAACAAGAGAGCTCATTAAATTCAGAGCAAGGAAGAAGGAAAAGGTGTTGCTAGATCTTAATTAGCAAGATGCAAAGATACCAATTAACACCTATACCTCAAAAAAAGGAAAAACTTTTGTGCATCATACTAAAAAAAAATACATTCACAGCTGGTTACACATTTAAGTGGCATGCAACAAAATTTGGTGCTAGTGTTGATATTAAGTAAAAAGAATCACATAAAGGAAAAACAACTTCCCTAGGGTAGCAACCAAGATTCCATTTTATTGATATGAACTCAATTTCTTCAGCTATTCAGAGTAATGATAGGGTAAGTAAGAAGAAGAAAAAAAATATATATATACAGAAAGGGCTTATAGTTATATATATATATATTTTCTATCATATATGCCACATGATAATGCCAATAATTATTTCAAATATATAGTTTGTAATTAACACCTCTGACAAGATAGATACAAGCAGTTATTTCCTTTTTAAGATAACAAACTGACTGCAAAGAAAATTATTCTTCTTAAATATTATCATTCCTTCTTTTACTCTAAGTAATGTTAACACGAGATCTAAGGGTCACTGAATATAAGTAACAGACAGAACCTTTATACCATTATAGATGAAAATGAGCAAGAGGAAGAATCATAACCCATACAGCTAATTGGTGGTAATTTTTCATGTTTTCATATCTAATAAAGATATGAGCAAATGAGGAGAATGAATGTTGTGTATCCTGATTTCTGTAAGGTTTTTGACACTGTCTTCCATAACATTATCATAGGTAAGATTAGGAAGTGTGGGGAAGAGTGGGCAGTGAGGTAAATTGGGAACTGTCTGACTGGCAGAACTCAGAGAGTTGTGATCAGTGTCACAGAGTCTATTTGGAGGCTTGTAACCAGTGGTGTTCTTTAGGGATCAGTACTCCTGGTCTTCCACATTTTTACCAACAGCCTGGATGAAGGGAGAGTCCACTCTCAGCAAGTTTGCTGATGATACAAAGCTGGGATGTGTGACTTACACACCAAATGGCTGTACTACCAAGACCTGGAAAAACTGGAGAACAGGACTGAGAGGAACATATGAGGTTCAACAAGAGCAAGTGCAGAGTCTTGTACATGGGAAGGAATAACCACACACATTGGTACAGGTTAGGAAATGATCATCTGGAAAGGATCTCTGAAGTGAAAGACCTAGATGTCCTGGTGGACAACAGGTTGGCCATGAGCCAGCAGTGTGTGTTCTTGTGGCAAAGAAGGTCAGTGGGGTGCATGAGTGTGGCCAGCAGGTCAAGGGAGGCGGACCTCTCCCTCTACTCTGCCCAGGTGAGGCTACATTTGGAGTACAGTGTCCAGTTCTGAGCTCCTCTTTTAAGAAACATGGGGTTAAAAAGTTAAATCTTTAAAAGATCTAAATCAAACTTAGACCATTTTCATTGGTACAGTATTCCATGCCCATCCTCTTGCCTTCATTATACTGTAAATTAAAAGAAAACAAAGTCCCTTAACATGTACCTTTTTAGGCAGAGTTTAGAACACAAACTCCTTTATTTCTCATCCATCAGGATCCCCAGGTCCTTCTCTGCTGAGCTGCTCTCAAGGACTACTCCTCCCAGCCTGTACAGGTGCCTGGGGTTCTTCTGGCCCAAGTGCAAAACCTTGCACTTTGCAGTGTTGAACCTCATTAGGTTCACCTGGGCTCACCTTTCAAGTATATCAAGGTCCCTTTGAATGGCATCCCTTCCTCCATGTCAACCACACCACTCAGCTTAGTGTCATCAGCAAACTTGCTGAGGGTGCACTCAATTCCATCGTTGATGTCATTGATAAAGATGTTAAAGAGCACTGGTCCCAAGACAAATCCCTGGGGTACACCGCACATTACCAGCCTCCACCTGGACATAGAACAATTGATCACCACCCTCTGTCTCAGATATCCTGGGCTCCATCAGGACAGGAGTGGCCCGCAGGGAAAGGGAGGTGATTGTCCCTGTCTACTCTGCTCTTGTGAGGCCCCATCTGGAATACTGTGTCCAAGTATGGAGGACAGAGAGCTGTTGGAAAGGGTCCAGAGGGCCACAAAGATGATCTGGGGGCTGGAGCACCTCCCCTATGAAAACAGGCTGAGGGAGCTGGACTTGTTCAGCCTGGGGAAAAGAAGGCTGTGGGGTGACCTCATTGCAGCCTTTCAGCACCTGAAGGGAACCTATAATCATAATAGGCCCTATAACTGAACGGGCCTGTAATAGCAGGACAAGGGGAAATGGTTTTAAGTTGAAGGAGGGTAGATTTAGGTTGGATGTTAGGGGGAAGTTCTTTACTAGGAGAGTGGTTAGTCCCTGGAACAGGCTGCCCAGGGAGGCTGTGGATGCCCTGTCCCTGGAGGTGTTCAAGACCAGGTTGCATGGGGTCCTGGGCAACCTGATCTAGTAAACATGGAAGTTTGGTGGCCCTGCCAAGCAGGGGGTTTGGAGCTTCATGATCTTTGAGGTTCCTTCCAGCCTGGGTCATTCTGTGATTCTGTGATTCCGTGATCTGTGATTATTTTTCTGTTCTGATTTCTACCAACTTTTCACAACATTTCTGTGTTTTTTCTATGTTTGTTGTTGTCTATAGTCTTGCTTCAAACTGATCTCAGCAATGTCTGTTTGTATAGTTAATGCATGGTCTTTAAGATAAATGTAAAGAACCTGGAATTTAGTAAGCTGCACACAATTTGATTGCTCCCTTTTCAACATAAGCAAGTCATCTGTTGAATACTGTATTGTCATGGTTTTGCAATTTTTGCTATTGGTATTCCACATCATGACATCATGGAGCTACACGTCCCAGAGGACGTGACGGTCAGAGAGGAAAATACATCATGGAAGTGACGCTCGCTTTCTTTCTCTCACTGCCTGGCAGCAGGTGTGGGTGTGCTTCAAAGCCATGTGCTTTCAATTTCAAAGTAGGCTTCTTGGTTTTTGGAAAACTCTCTTATTTTACTTGATTTATTACCCTCAATTTCAATTAGATTGTGTTATATTTTGTTATCTTGCATTCTGATATCATAGTTAGTAAAATAAGATCATTGCCACTACTCTGTGTGTTTCCTTGAGCTCACCTCCCATCTCCCTACCCCTTTTCCTTTTTATCTTCCCATTTCTGGGGCCAGGGGACCACACCCCTGACACCGATGTAGATTGATCTAGTTAACTTCACGACATGCATTCATGCCTGTCCTGGGAATCAAGGTTTTGGTTTTATTTATTTTTAAAATAACAGTTTATGGTCATTTTTCTCCCAGGGGATCAAGGTACTCTGTCCACTAAGTAAGAAAAATGTAGATCAACTGTTAATTTAATGAAAGCTACTCTCCTTTTTTTATTATTTTTTTCTTCTGGCAGCTGTCTAGTGATAAATACAAGTACAAATAATGTAACAAGCTTCTAAATGTTTTATGCTGTAGGGATGAATTTAATCTTTTTATACAGATTGAGAAACTTGGATGCAAAAAAAAAAAAAAAAAAAAAAAAAAGAATGAAAAAAAAATAGGAGATGATACATTTGTTCACCACTAACAAACAAACAAAAAAATACAAAACTGTCAGCATGTAAATTTTCACAGAGTGTACTCTTGATATCCCTCATCACCCTATTTCATGTATTGTTAATTTCAGGCATAAAATATTCCTATATTCATTACTAAGGGCAGACAGGAATTTTGGTTCTCTGTATTAAATCTGCTGTATGGTCATCATGTTAAAAATAAATTGATATATATACTTTTTTTTTTATTTTATTTTTTTCCCTTAAATTACAAAGAATACTTTACAATATGACTTGCCAAAAAAAGCAGTACCAATAAATAATATTCCACCATTAGAAAGTATAGAGCAATCAACCAAAAAAAAATTTTTTTTATATCTTTCTTTTATGAAAGTAGCTATTCTCTGAGTATTTGTAAACTTTAGCATTTTTTCTAGATGATTGAACTTTCTTGATTTTTTTTCTTAGTCTAAATGTTCCTATCACTGGTTCTCTTTTGGTGGGTTTATTTTTATTTGTTTTTAATAAATCTATATTCAACCCTGAAACAACAGGTTTCACAATATTCTATTTGTTTATTCCTCAAACACTACATGGGGCACAGACAAACAGGGAAATCTCGCATCTCAAATATTTTAATGAAATAACTTGTTGGCAAATAAATAAATAAATAAATAAATCTCTAAGAGACATGAAAGACTTTAATAAAACATAAATTGCTTTAGCTACCAGTGCCAGTGCCAAGGACCTTAAGTCCTTGCAATGGATTATTTCTTTTAGACAATGTTAACTGTAAAGCTGAAGGATTTTCCATTGCTTATTGTCTAGACAACATTTTCTTTTACAAAGGTGTAGCCCTGAGTCAAAAAAGATCACAGATTGAGGAGGCTCAAACTGTAATTGTTGAGTCAAAATATTTATATTAGAATAAAATAATTGTGAGTGCACATTTAAATCCATAAGGAGATTTTTTCTAACAGCCACTGTTTTATTTTTGCTACTTAAAGGATGAAAAAACTTCATGTATCTATTTAAATTCAGAAAAAGAAAGAAAAAATTATCCTCAAAGGACTTTCCAAGAATATAATTCCACTGTTACAGCCATCAGAATCCAACACCAAAATGAGGGTATCAGCAAAATGATCTGTCCAGAATGAAATAAGCAGCACACAGATATTTACTGAAAACAGGTAATTTAATATTAAGTATTTTATGAAATATTTCTACTGTCTTATGAAATAATATTTTAAAAGGTTTTCTATAAGAGTGTAGATTCATTTTTAAAGGATTCCTGTCTTTTTTGCTATTTATTTATTTTATTTTTTTATTTTATTTTTTTAAATTCCCAGACTTCATTTCAAGAATGCAGTTTCCAACTAACTTCATGAAATAAAACTTTGGGTAATAAATTAAGCTTTACAATATAGTTTGGCACAGTTTTTTTACTTCTATATTTCAGTACACATTCCTAAGACTCTGCTTCTCCTTTGATCTTTCAGAACTTATTTAACTGGTCATATGCCTCAGATATCTCTTGAATTTCTTAAGAGAGTGCAAAGAAAGCTGCATCATTTTTTAGTCAAAAACTCAAATGCTTGTCTCTTATCAGCAAACAGAAATCCAGTTGCTTCTGCTAGCTAGTAGGATTCAGTCTTTGAGTTTCCAGATGGCTTGTTTCCTTAGCTGTGCACAGATAAGGAGTTGTAGCAAGAACCTACACTGTATTATAGATTTTCAAAATTTCCTATTCATGTCATAATTAGCTTCATCCATACAGGCAAAAAAATCCCTAGTATGTATTTATAATATACTCTGACCTTCGATTTCAGTTGGCATATTTCACAGTCTGCAAGTATAAAAATGTTCACTGCTTAGCCAAATATGCCAAATAATCACAGAGATCCCTCTCTCAGATAAAAGTGCTGAACCCATCATTAAAACTAGGCTGTCTTCTGATATATTGGTCACTTTTTCTAATTCTCCTGATCTAATGGTGAATAAACAGAGACAATTCAAGTAAACCACACTTAATTTCTACTGCATTTTCTTTTTGGAAAGGGGTTATAGTTATTGTATCCGTCACTGAATAGTTAAAGTAAAATGGGTTCATATGATGACCATTTTCTTCTACTTTCTTCTCCCTAAGGAAATATGAAAAAAGATTCTTTTTTTCAAGAACAAAACAAAATAAAAGATTATAACCTCTTATTCTTCAAATATTAAAAAGTTTTTAAAGTTATAGTTTCGGGAGGCTGCAAAACATGGTTCTTATAAAACTCACTATCCTGACTGATCTGGTAGCATAAGTTTTAGTTATGTATTAATATTACCATTGAAATGAAGCCAAAAAAGTAATAGTGGTTACTTAGCAGTTCAAAACAAAAGGTTTATATTCTAGAAATAAATTCTAAGCTCTATGCAGCTTAGCTTAATGTGTCAGGAAATGAAGCAACTGGGATTCATCAATATCTAAATGACTTTTATAGAAAAAGAGAGAACATTTATTCCTAATGTTATAATGTTATGTGCCTGACATACTATCGTCTCTGTCCAAGAAATAATCCTGAGTTTTATAATTTTAGATTGTGTCTATAGGAGCCATTACAGAGAACTATTGGGTGGACTGGCACTAAGGAAATTTCAATAAGTATACTTTCAAAATTTAAAAGATTGTAATAATTGAACTATTAACAAATAATAAAAAATTTCTGATTGATATCCAATTTTTCTCTTTGAATGAATTATCCCCATATGATATCTGCATAATACTATGTATATATAACCTCTGTAGCTACATATGATTTAGAAAAAATTCAATGTCACTTTTAAATCTGCTAAATATGCACATACAAATTTTGCCTCTGAAAGGATATTAATCAGAGAACTTTTTATCCTGTTCCTCTAGGACTGAAATAATTTTGCAGTTTCTGGAGTGTGAATTTTTGTACAGCAGAACAAGAGGTTGGGGAGAAAATCAGGATGTAAATTAATGGGGCCCATTATGGTCTTATTACTTTAATACTTCAACAAATTCATTAAAAATTCTGAATGGGAAGTAACACAGTGGACTTTATTATTTCTTGATGACTTACTATTAGCAGTTTAAGATGGGATGAAGAGGGAAGAAATACATTTGGAATCTTAACTATAGCTACTATGGTATTCCTAACATCACAGTGTTTCCAAAATTGGTAAAGGGATTATTGACATACATAAAACACACTACCACCAATTCATGTTTTTGTTATTAATTCTTATATGACTCTCCTATGTTTCTAACTCAGAACAAATGAAAATGCCATACCTAAGAAGTAAAAGATCCTTGGAATATTACAGGCCATGATGGAGTAGCTCTGGGGAAAGGCTTTGATGGACTTGACAGTCTGCAAAGCTGGAGATGAGCCACCAGAGAGCCCCATCATGTGGGGCCCAATCGTGTGGACAGTGTCAGATAAGAATACTATGTTCATCCATTTTTTGAATGATAGGGCAAATTTCAGCAAGTCCAGGAGAGGCCATCAAGTTTGAACAGAAATGAGTGCTTTCCCCCTGAGGGACAGAAATAAGGTTCATGTGCATAATGAATGGAGAAGAAATGAACATCTGTGCTAACAAGAAAATTTTCCAATTGATGTGGAGAGAAAGAGACAGCAAAGTGAGAACATATCACTCAAAGGGGATGGTCAGTCCTCATCCTTGGAGCCAGCTCTTCAAAGCCAAGTTGGACAAAACTTTTAGAGCTCAAGTTGATCTTAGATTCTGTGTTGGTGTTTAACTCCCATGGACAAGATAACACCAAACAACTGCTCATTTACTCCACCACAGTGAGACGGAGGAGAGTATCTGAAAGCTAAAAGTGCAAGAACTCGTGGGTTGAGATACAGACATATTAATAAATAAAGAAAAATCTGCTTCTCTAATCAAAGGAAAGAAATTCCTTTGCTCTCTCCTATTGGCAGCAGATGTTTGTCTGCTTCTAGGAAAATAGGATTCACTACACATAAAAGCTTCTTGTGAAGACAAGCTCCAAATGCTTCCTTCTCCCAAATGGCACTGTGTAAGCACTGCTCTGCTACGATAAAAACGTCAATGTGATACCAACACTATTTTCATTATAAATACAAAATACATCACAATAGAAGTTACAATACAGTTAACTCAGTCCAAGCCAAAACCAGAAGAGTGTGCTTTGATTAGGACTTTGGACTAATGTCTTAAAGCAGCAAGAGAAAAGCAAAACAAACAAACAACAACAACAACAAAAGCAGTGTTACTAAATTGGTTTGTTAGTGTTGCTTAACAGATATCATACCAATAAAAAAAAAGAACAAACTAGTCATTCCAGACATGTGTGTCAAATAGTTATGCATGTGGTTGTTCTCTGATATATACTGTTGGCACTTTTCCCTCTCCAGATAATCAGTGTCAACCCTGCTTCTTTTCATTAGAGAAAGTCTTTTTCATTAGAGAAAGTCTTTAATTGCCAGAACATTATCATTATTAACACAATGTTTAATTGAACAAACCAGTCCCTCTTCTATTAGCTGTTTTCCTGATTGTAAATCAAATATCTTCCAGGGTAAAACAAACAAACAACAACAAAAAGTTACTTGAAGTCAGAAAAAAATAAAATAAGTTTTTTCTGGTCTTGAATGATTAAATCACCATTCCCTATATTTAGATATCATGTCACTATGCTCCAACAACAGCGCTTCATTTTCTAAGGACTCTGGTTTAATTTGTTGTCTCTAAACCAATTTGTATCTAGTCAAAGTAAGATTGCAGTTTTGCCGTCACCTGGGGAATAAGCGATCCCATTCCATAAATAACTGAGTCGTCTGCATAATATGTACTAAGAAGTCCCAGTAGGCTTTGAAGATATTATATATGAATACAAAAAATACAGAACCAGTTAAGAAATATATTCAAGAGACACTTCCACTTATACATCTAATATTTTCTAACACCAGTATTAGACCAACAATTTGATCTAGGATTAATGAGAATGTGAAGGCAGAAAAATTTTATGTATATATATATATATATATGTATATATATACATTTTAATGGGTGTTTAAATAGTGGAAAGCTCTGCTTGAAATCAAAATGTCCAAAGTTAGGAACATGAAAATAGTTTATAATGGCAAGGCATATTATAGCTATAGGAATAATGCAAATCTACAAAGAAAATTCTTCATAATACATGTATATGTTTGTTGCCTGATTCTGGTAGCAGGTGAAGTTATATTTTTCAAACATAAACTATATGCATACAAAATACATTAAAGTATGTTAAATGTCATTCCCTGCAATGTCAGTAGACAATATAAATTAGTCACTAAAGGAATTAAAAGAATATATGGCAAAGTCTATCAAACTACTCTAGTATGAGGATATGAGAAGATAGAAGTTATCTCTTAGTACTATCAGTTGTAGGGAAAATTACATCTTCTTTTCTGGATATATGTGAAAAGAGACCTACTATTATCTTTTTCAAGCATCTATATTTGAGATGAGTTTAGTATGCAGAATATGTTTTCCATTTTTTCAAACCTGGCACGATGATGTTTCAGTCTATTGAATCTGAAAAGATACAGGGAAGTAATCAGAAATGGCAATGCTATTTTTCTTCCCTAAACAAGAAAAATAATATTCAAATGCCAAAACAGAGTCACAAGAAAGCCAAAAGAATGAGTTCCAGAAAAAGAGTTTGCTACCTTCCTTTGCTATCCTTTCAACTCTGCAGGAGCAGACAGAAAAGAATGAATAGTTTATTTGAAGCTGTTATTTGCTGATTTAAGTATAAGACAAGCTCTAAAGATTTGCTCAATGACAAATGTCATCCAATTGGCTAAATTAGTTTTTCCAGCTGCTTATGGCTTAAAATTATCTGTGGATGAAGAGAAACATATGAAATTAGAATATATTTTGCAACTCCACCTTGTACAAATTTTGGAGGGAAAAATATCCGACATACATTAAAAATTACTGAGTTTTGGATCAAGTACAAAATCAATATGACCTCATCCTTTCACAAATAACCTCACTAATTTTAAAGTATGAACTAAGAGTAAGGTTATACAACTCTACTGAAAAGATGTAACTTTTCAGATATTTGTTAAACATCAGAAGCAGGAAATACTTCCACTTTAAATAGATTTTACAAAATACAAAGTAGCAAATAATGATCAAGATGAAAAGTGGCATAACCAGGAGTATCATGTTAAGACAGTGAATGTTTATATAACTGTCAAGTAGAAACAGGCCCCAGCATCCTCAATTGCTAAAAACAGACAGGAAAAGATGAGGAGGGGAAGAGAATGGAGGGGAGGAGAAGGTCAGCTCTTTAAAAGAAAAATGGAAACTACATGAGGCATAGCTGGGGAGAGAATGGAGGGGGGAGAGAATGAAGGGGGGGGGGAAAATTACACAATGTAGAGGCATCAGTTAGAAACTCAAAATCTATTGAAGTTAATGAGTTTCTTCAAATGCAACAGTGAGCTCAAACACAATTGATCAGCTGGAATTATGTAAAAGCTTCAGTTAAATCTGCCTTAAGTAAGCAGAACAAGAAATGGACACATTTTTAAGCAGAGGAGTGTAAGAATTCTTGAAAAAGACATCAAATCGTAGAATCCTTTTAGTTGGAAGGGACCCTTAAAGATCATCTACTGAAACTCCCCTTCAGAGAAAAAGTGTATTTACACTTTATAAGATTGCTCAGAGCCTGGTCCAGCCTGGGCAGCCACTACAAATCTGGGTAACCTGTTCCAGTGCTTTACCACCCTTATTACCAATAAATAAATAAATAAATAAATAATAAAAATTAAAATTAAAATCCTTTGTTATATCCAATCTAAATCTCCCCTTCTTCAGTCACCTCTCTCAGTCTGCTGACCATGCTTTCTTTGATGCAGCCCAGGATACAGTTGTCTTTCTGGGCTGCAAAGATGCATTGCTGGCTCGTGTCCAGCTTGGTATTCACCAGTACCCCCATGAATTTTTGGCAGCACCGTGCTCAGTCCTTTTGTACCCCAGCTTGTGTAGATAGTAGGGGCTATTGTGGCTGAAATTCAAGAACTTGTAGTTGGATTTGTTGAACCTCATGAGCTTCTTCTGGTCCTTACTGAAGCACAGGTAAATGACAACAGTGGCTCTTCTCTTAAGCACTAACAATTTTTGTCATTATAGAAGGCCACTAGGTCAGTCAGGCAGGACCTGTAACCAGCCATGCTTGTTGTCTCATACTACCTCCCTGTATTCTATACCCCTTTGCAGGAGGATCTGTTTCATGATCTTTCCCAGCACAAAGGTGAGGCTAACAGGGATGTAGATTATTGGGTAATCCTTTATAGCACTCTTAAAAATGAATGTGATGCTGTTTTTTCATTTTGTTTTGTTTTGTTTTCCAGTCCTCATGGTCTTCATCTGACTGTCATAGCATTTCAAATATCATTGACAGTGGATCTGAAACAACGTCAGCCAATTCCTTTAGCACTCTGGGATTCATCTAATCAGCACCCACACACTTATGGATGTTCAGTTTCCTCAGATGATCACAGACCTGATTTTCACTTTCAGCAAGAGGGACATTGTTCTCCCTAGGTCCCACTTTTGGAAAAATCTGCTCAAGGTCTGTGTGTAGAGGAGTCACTAGTGAAAACTGAAGCAAAAGTGATGTTGAGTATCTACGCCAGGAACTTAAATGTTTCTGACCAAAGAATGATCCTGGGATGTAACAATGCATTCTGACAGATTTAAGGGAAGTGATACTTGTAGTTACAGCTACAAATATCACATCTGACCTTGGTAGTTTATCTTGTTTTGTAAGAACTTGTTTTGGAAGCAGATGTTACACTTGGGGTCTGTATCACGTGTTGGCCATGTGAGTACAGCATGGAAGTGGGAAAAAACCTGCAGACCCTGGGGAGAATAAAAACAGGAGAGAGTCTGTGGTGGTTGAAAAAGGAAAAGTGCACTTTGAAGCAGGAGATACCCTGCTGACACTACCCATCAAATCCACCATTAGCATGTACTTTCTCCCACTCCTACTTGGCATTTTGCCATCTCTCAAGGGCTGGTAAGTAATAGTGATCTTGCTTAGAGAGTTTCTGCTTGCCACTTACTGAGGTCATCTAAGTGGAGGCACGTGTATGCGTGTGTGTGTGCCAAATGCAACTCCTAGTCCTCTGTGCTGCCTTGGGCTATAGAGTGTGCAGTTGCTTGTTTCTGCTCCTGAGACATCCTGTCTCTCAGATCCAAACATACCCTGAAACAGTACCTCATCATTTTTGTTGTCTGTTGTTAGTAGTGTGCCTGAATTGCTCTCTGGGGCAAGGTGGATATACTATTTTGGACTTTCTGTTTCCAATTGACATGCCTATAGAAATTTTTCCAATTGTTCTTTGTACCTCTAGCCAAGTCCAGTTCCAGTTGGGTTTTGGCCTTCCTGACTCCATCCCTACACAGCCCAGCAGCATCTCTATATCTTTCCCAGGCTACCTGCTCCTGCTTACACTGCCTGTGAATTTTCTTCTTGCTCTCCAATTTGATTGGCAGATCTTGATTCAGACATGCCAGTCTCCTACCTTCCTTTCCTGACTTTGTACACCTGGGAATGGAGAGCTCTTTTGCCTTAAGGAAAGCCTATATAAAGACCTGCCTGCTCTGCTTGACTACCTTGTCCTTGAGGACAGATTCCTAGAAGGGTTTTATTAAATAATTCCCTGAAGAGCTGGAAGTTGGCTTTCCTAAAATTAGGTATACAGATTTTCTTCTTTGCCTGTCTGATATTCCTCAGGAGCATTAATTCCATCACTGCATGGCCACTACAAGCAGTCTCCAATCCTGATGTCTCCAATAAGTTCACTCACAATGGTAAATAACAAATCCGGCACTGCATTCTCCTTGGTGAGGCTGTCTATTACTTGGCTCAAGGAATTCACCTTGATGCATTTCAGGAGCCTCCTGGATTGCCTGCAGCTCACAGTCATGGTTTTCTAGCAGATGTCAGGGTGGTTGAAGTCTCCCAGCAGAAAGAGAGCCTGTGATTACAACATTAACTATAGATGAATAAAGAAGAGTTCAATATGTTAATTAGATCAGGTGACCTTTTGTAGATAACCACAAGGCTCCCTTTGTTGCCCAAGTCTCTAATTTTTACTCATAGGCTTTTGGCTTGCTTGTGACCATTCTTCAGGAACAGCTTTTCCCTCTGTTCCTTCCTAGATGCAGAGAACAATGTCTCCTCCTCTCCTTCCTTGCTTGTCCCTTCTGAGAAGCTTGTAGCCCTGAATAGCCACACTCCAGTTGTGGAAAACATCCCATCATCAGTTTTTGGTAAACAGAACTACATCACAGCTTTCTGGCTTCCAACTCCTGTTTATTTCCCAAGCTATGTATGTTGTTGTAGAGACACTTCATCTGGGCAGCTGGTCTTGCTATCTTCTTGGAGGATGACTCTGTAATTCATTTGAAGTATTTACTTTTAGTTTCCTTCATGTCTTCATCATCATAAGATGCAGCTGGTTGAGAGCCTCTGCTAAAACTGTGTCCCTCTAACTTAGCTATACTATCCCACGCCTTGTCATGGGCAGTCTTGCTATCACCTCCTTCTCACTCCAAACCCTGTTAATGACCCCAAACAGCTTCTGGGACAGAACTCCTTTCTCACTATGACCTAGGTGGAACCCACCAGCAGCCATCAAGCCAAGTGCTGAATAAACTGCCCCATGTCTGGAAAGGTAAAAATTCTTGCAATTGCACCAGCTTCTTAGTCATGTATTTATCAGATGGCTTTTCCTGGTCCCCTCAGTATCATTCTCTGCCACTCAGAAGGGAGCTGCCTATGACAATTACCCTTCTTTCCTTCTTAGTGGAGGCAGTATTGAGATCTGAAGTTGACCACCTTGCCCTAGAAAATCTCCTGGACGGACCTTCCACCACATCTTCGCTTACCTCTCCCTTGAGATCCAGAGCTGCAAAGGTGTTAGGGCACCTGTGAAGGTGTGGTAGGTGGGGGGCAGGGGGAACGGGGTTCCTGCAATTCTAAGCTGATATCTGTTTCTATTTCTCTTTATATATCTCTTAAGTTCCTTTCCTCTACCTGACAGCAACAGAACAGGGGGATGTATCACTCTGGTGCCTGTCTAATAAGTATGGCAGAGAGTTACTCTGCCAGTCAATCTCCTTCTCATTCTCCCTGATGCTCCTTAATCTCTCCACCTTCTCCTTGAGTTCCACCATCATACTGAGCAGACCATCCATCTGTTCACAGTTCACACAGGCAATATCTCTGCCACCCTCCAATGGTAGCAACAGGTTTAGGTAGCTCTTGAATCTGGAGACCTGAACAGCCACATTCTTAGATAGGCACTTGGTCTGGGTTAGTGCATTCTTTTTTTTTTTTTTTTTTAACAAGAGCTTTCTGCCTGGTGTAGACCTTGGCCAGATTTATTGTCAGGGAGGCAGCCAATAGGTGAACTGGTCTCCTGATTGGGTAGGGGTACTCTAACCTGTCTGTCCAAACTGCTGTGCAAACTGTAGTGCTGCACTTTTATTCATGTGCCCCGTTCTGTTTGCCCACTTCACATGCTGGGAGCTGAGCTCCCTAAAGGCCACTTTTGCATGTGATGACACTGCTCCTGGCCCCACTGCTGCCATGTCAGAGTCTGTGCCAAGGAGAAGGCAGTGGCACCCAGCAGCTACTCTCTGACAGGAATTTGGTTGCTCTGCTGAGTAGATGGCTTATTTCAGTGTGGAATATGACTGCACCAGAGCTGTCTGCCTGTGGAGAAAGGACTTAAGTGGTAGATAAATGAGAGCAATTTAAAATAATTTCACAAGCACTATGACAGAGACACCTGACAAAGGATCTAAAAAGGCTTGGGATGAGAGAACAGAATCACTCACAAATAACAGGGACTGAGAAGTACAAAGAAAAAATTTCTCATCAAAAATGAAATGGTGTGGGGAAGACTCCTTATTGAAGCATTTTTTAAATACAGTGATTTATTTATTTATTTATTTATTTATTTATTTATTTTCCTCCTAAAGAAGGAAATATTAGTTAATCATGGAAGGATTTTTTTATTACTTTTATTTTTATTTCTTTAGTTTTCATTTCAATATTAACTAGAATCAAAATGCATCTGGAATTTCCTCAGATGTTCTCCTTTTCTGCCTAGAAATTTTCTGTCTGGGAACTGGGGAGATTTGTGCCCCCAGCTAGGGTGTCCAAAATTTCCAGACATGTTCACTACGCACATGCAGATTAATTTTGCAGAATAGGCATATAGTGAGTCTGCTGCTTCTGGGAAACATCAGTACACTTTGCACATGTGATATGTTTGGTATGCTCGTATGCAGTATACGTATCATGTTCCAAACAGTGGATTTACAGCACAATTTATGACAAGCATATGAGTTTCTATGCAGGATTTGCAAGACGGAAAGTTTCAAGTCATTTCTGGATTTTTCTTCTGATTCCTGGAAAACACAGATCTTACTGTGTGTGTGGATACTACTGAAAACAACTAAAGGGAGAAAACACACAGTTAAAGATAAGATCTCAGTGACCCTAATGAATGAAAACCATAGTGATAAGCATCAGAAACAGCTTCACTCCAATTTAAACCTTCTTGAATCAAAATATGAACTCAAAGTAAAAAACAAACGACAACAACAACAAAAATGTATTGTCTACAATAGTGCCTAGTTCATATAATTATAGGATGGTTTGGGTTGGAAGGGACCTTTAAGATCACCTAGCTGACCACCTCTCCCCCCCATACCCCCACCTTACCCTTCCCCACTATAAGTAGGGACATCTTCCACTAGACTAGGATGCTCAAAGCCCTGTCCAGCCTGGCCTTGAATGCTTCCAGGAAGGGGATATCCACAACCTCTTTGGGTAACCTGTTCCATTGTTTCATTGTAGGGGAATTATAAGATTATGGATTAAACTGGTGATTGAGCACCAGATGAAGAGGTGTAACTGGCTCAGGAAGCACAGGCAAATTGTTAGAGCATTTTTTGGACCTAGGCTGCTTCCTGAGAACTTGTGCTGAATAGCTGGAGAGCCCGTTCACTAACTGGGTGAGTTCAGATCTTCTTTCTATGTGACTATTGGTATGACTGTAATGACTTTGCTTATATTGCCAAGAACTTGTCAGAAGCAATTTTACTTCTTCACAAGCAGAATGCCCAGCACCCAGTCTCACTCTAATATATAGGAGGGAGAGGAGATTCTTTTGATAGTGAGATTCTTTTGATGGTGAGGTTAAGACACAAAGGGCCAAATGTTAGCCCAGGCAGCTTATTACAAATCGTAGTGGAAATGCCTCAGAATACAAGCTTTGAGTCAAGGGAAAAAAAAAAAAAAAAAAAAAAAAATGGTTCAGGGACACCCTTGCAGTAAAAATGTTTTTTTTCTAATATCTACTCTAAAACTCTCCTCTTTCCGTTTAAAGCTACTTCTCCTCAGCCTGTTGCTCTACATGCCCTTATAAAAAGTCCTGCCCTGACTTTCCTGTGTGCTTCCTTCCAGTACTGAAAGGCTCCTTATGAGGTCCTGCTGTAGCTTTCTCTTCTCCATGATGAAGACTACCAACACTCAGCCTGGCCTTGTAGGAAAGGTGCTTCTCTAGGCCTTCTCCAACAGCTTGGTGTTCTTCCTGTGTTGGGGGTCCTGGAACTGGACACAGAATTGCAGGTTTTGTTTACCTGAAGTTTCAGATCTCTGAAGAACCAATATGTGTTTCTGGAGAGCAGCTGTTACATCTACTTCAGATCAGTGGATTTATACTGTTACCGGAGAGTGAGTTGCATGTACTGATATTAAGTCATTTTGTTTCTTTTGACCAAGATACTACCCTCATAAAAACATGCTACAACTTCTTTTACCTTTAGCTTTTAAAACACAGGAAATAAAATAGTTGCCTTACACTTTCAGGTAAATAGAGCTCAACCTAAAGTAGATGAATTTACATATATAGAATTAAGTCATAGATCTTCTCCACATGAAAACATTCAGAATCAATAATTTCTTGTCAGGCAAAGATCTACATAAAGCAGCAAAATGTATTCATTATTGCAGTAATGGGTGCACACTCCCTATGGTAAGGGAGAAATTGCCAACATATCATTGAAACCCACTCTATTAAATACCCTCTCCAAGACACAGGTGATTCTTCTCCTGTCTTTCACTGGTCGAGTGTATCAAGTTCACAGTCTTCCTGATGTATCTGCTAAAATATTTTTCCATATCAATTTATCACCCACCCGTTATTTCATCTTTCATTGGGAATGAGTGAACAATGCACACTAGGCTCCCTGTTTTTCAAGGGGAACAGGAAGACAATGCATACTGGGGCCACCTGCAGTTCCCCATTTGTCAAGGCGACAGGAGGACAATGCATTCTAGACTGTCCCTCCCTAGTACCTTTTCCTAATCTAGGTACTTTGGCAACCAAGCTACTTAGCAAACTTACTCTACCCTGTACTAAGCTATGCCCCAATTATTCATTGTGAACTGCAACCCCTGCAACCATTTTGTAAGAAAGTTGAGCAAAAGTCTATACCTTAGTTTTAGAAGTGTTTTTGCAGTAGAACAAAATTTACTTCTCACACTCACAACCAAAATAAATTTACACGTATGGTAAAAGAAGTCAAAAACTGTACTGAAACACAGTCAACGATACCAGTCTTTCACAATCAATTCTTTATCAAAAATTACATAAATTCATAGTCACAATATGGTAGTTCCTACTGTTTTGTAGCCATTTAAAGTCCTTGGTTAAAATGAAAAAAGTAGACAAGTCATTTGCAGAATGCTACTAATAAATGGCAGAATCACCATTAACTAACATGACAGTGCCAAATTAATTTTAAATATCTTTACTGATGAGCATTTAAATGAAGATCTTAAAGGTAAATAATTACTGAGAAGGCATTTCTGAGAATAAATTAAGAAAGATTTTATATAAGACAGTGTAAAACAACAGGCTTTGATTGCATAATATGTAGGTTTATTTGTGATACACTTGTTAGAAAAAGCACATACATAAGTTATCACTCTGTTAATGAGGTATTGTCTATTTTTTCAAACCTATAGGAGCTACCAATAATGCAGTTTAATCTCAGGCTTAAATATAACAGTTCATAGGGCAGATGATTGATCATAATGAATTTGTAAGCCAAAGATCAAAGTAATGTATATTAGAAACTCACTAGTAGCGAATTATAAAAACTGGACTTCAAAGCATTAAGCCCTTTCTGCTTAATAAAATCTTACAAAGAAACTATATAACAACTTATATGATGAAAATATTCTCAAATAATTTATCTTCAAGTTTTCTTCATAATTTAAAATATGAATTAAGTGCATTGTTTTATTTTTCTCTATATTTTATGTTAACTTCCTATTGCATCTCCAACCTATTCTTTCCAAACAGCACAAATGCAAGTTTGTCACTACATTATTATCTAACTTTTATTTCTTCTGTCATAGTTGGAGTTTTAGCAAAGTAGGATTACGCAGCTAACAATGAGATTTGAAAGACTTGAGCGAGCTGCCTGAAATAACCAAATAAACTATCAGAAAAGAATCAGTTTCTGTTTCTATTGTAAAGATGCCTGTATTTGCCTCTCTTTCTAATCAAACACATGTAAAACACATAATACATACATAGTGGCATATGGGAAACTGTTGCTAGGTTCCACCTCTCACTTCAGTGACAGAGAAACATATAAAGTACCTATTATATAAATACAAATGAAAGGAATGAATAATTCATATTTGGCAGGAAAGCAAAATTCCACTTAGGAAAATTCTTTCTTTCAATAGAAATAGCTTTTTCAATATTGGTAAAATTTCTGCCAAAGAAGTTTTAGTTCAGTACTTACTTGTCAGCAAATTACTTTCATCAGACTGCAAAGAAAAAAAAAAAAAAAAAAAAAAAAAAAGGAGGGGATCAATTGATATTGAAATTCTTAAAAGGTTACCTCAGAAAATGTAATATTTTCTCTTCTTTCCCCAGCCCCAAAAGAAGTCTCATTTTGCAGTAATTGTAAGAATGGTACCCCTCCATCCACACAACTTGGCACTCAATGATTCTCCATATTTTATGTTGCTCTTGCAGTCATTAGCATACACTGTACCTTTTTTACAAGTGTTATTTAAATGTAAAAGTAGTTATATCATGCAGTAAAATAAACATTAAGCAATGTTAAAATCTTTTAGAAATGCCATTTAAAATTATTACAGTAGTGCATACGTTTAAATATATATATATATAAATAGTTATCCAGCTTTGTGAAGAGTTCATTTTTCAGAAGATTTGAAAAGAAAAAAGGTAAGTTTCACAGTACACTTTAATGAAGCTTTGTCCATGTTTCCAAGCATATAGCCAAAGGTGGGTGGAATTGAATGCTACATTAATGACCTTACTAACACCTTTATTAGACAAGACTTTATTCTGAATATACAATACACACTACTGCTTTTAGATCCAAGATGAAACTGGTCAGTTATTTCAATAGCCAAGAGAATGCCAGCCAGGTAACTTTTGTCTCTGTACAGTACAGACACAGTCTAAATATCTCCAGGAAAATCAATATCCATCCCCTCACTCATATGCACCATGAGACTAAAGTTATTGAACTAATTTCAGAACTAGCATCTGTTCAGGTCTCTGAAACAGAACCATACATGTAGAGAAGGGATGCTTCTGTCCACTTAGGTTCTCATTTCCCAGAATTTCAGTTCATAAAGTCTGTTGCAAGAAGTTAACACCTCACGTTAATGGCTATTGGAAATAACATGGAGGGGTTCCCACATGGATTATACATTAATATTTACTCAGCAACTGGGAAATTTTCACTTAAATGAAAAGCTTCTAAGTAAATGCCATCTTTCACCTTTTCTCCTGAAGCTGTGCTGATAGACAATTTAGAATTTGTATTATGCCTCTCAAAGGAGAAAGGATGAGGAGGAAAAAAAAAAAAAAAAAAAAAAAAAAAAAAGGAAAAAAAGGAAGAAAGAAGAGCATTATCCCATAATCTAGCAGTAGAAGAAAGAATGGGAAGCCTGCATTTACTCTAATTTATCCTGCAATTATCCTAATTTTGGAATTAATCAGAGTTCAAAGTCAGGACTTCCCTTCCTTTATAACAGCTTAGAGATTAGTTTTATTTAAGTCCATACCATCTGACTATTACCAAGGTTAAGCTCCCTATTCTTTTCATGAGCAGTTGAATATAACAAAATAGGTGGAAGGTGTGGGTGTCTCATAGAAAAATCAAACATGGCAAGGTTCATTTGAACATTATTTCAGTATGACAGCATTTTTAGCAGGTTAATAGAGATGTCAACAGACAATTATGCAACTGATTTTCCCCTGCATTTTTACTGAATGCCATCCTTTTCCCAGTTTGAAATGTCATCAAGAATATACACAATGGAAATATAAAAAATATACTATCAATTTTACACTTTGTTTGCAGTCCACTACAGATTTGTTTCTAAGTAGGTAACAACCTTTCTGTGTATAAGTGATAAAGCATTAAGATGAAACAGCATACTACTTACAGTCATATTATGCAACTACAGTATTCACAATGTAGAATGAATAACTACTTGTAAACAGTGAAAACCAGGCTTTAGAGGTCCCTGCATCCTGGAAAGAACCCTACTCATTCTATCAGTACCTTTATGGAAGAGTATTTCAGCAAAATTATTCTTATTTTCTTTTGCGTTTTACAACTGCAAAACCATCTGAACAGCTATCTCAGACTCTTCAGAAATATTTTTTCAAACTTTCATAACTTTTTTTCTTGATGAAACCCTAATGAACTCTATAATATCACATCATCCTCTAAAACTTCCGACAGAAATTCTATCAATTTAACTTTTTTCCCCTAATAAATGAGGAAATCTGTCTATGAATTAATTTCCTATATCCGCACTCCAACATCTGTTGGAGAGCTATTGTCACACCTAGTTTAGATTATCTAGGCATTTGTTTTCTGCAAGGATGATCTTAACTGACTTAATCTATGTTTTTCACAGTTTTTTACTGGACTTAAAGTTCCCCTGGCATATCAATGACGACTATCTTAAATCTGAACAACAGCAATTAGGCATAATCTCATTATGAAAGAGCTGTGAAGGATGTATATAGAGAGCCAACTAATGGTTTTGATTCTTGAGTAGTTTGTCCTTCTCTGCCTTTCTTCTCCTTTCATATGCAGGTTTAAAGACTAAAGATTTTATTTTCTGATGTTCACTGCATATTTTGAAAAAACCTCTTCACCACATGCTCTCACAACTTCTTGGTGTCCAGAAAGAAATAAGTTATTATTTCCATGCACCATTTCAATGTGTAATATTTAAAGAACAAAATCCAATGCATTTTCAGCAACAACCCAGAAAACAAAGCAGGTATTTATCTTGTCACTTTGAGCTGACTAAAAGTTGGATATCTTCCCTAAGATAGCAATCTAAATCTTCTCCATGGAGTGAAACAAGAAACAGGTAAATTCGGAGAGCAATTCATTCTGCATTTTTTCCTTTTCTTTACTTTTTCCTTTCTTTTTCTTTTTTTTTTCTTTTTTTTTTTTTTTTCCTCTCCTGGTTGGTTTAGGCAACATATGACAATCAGTGTTGTCAGACTATTTTTGCCTCTCCTCCTACACAGAATCACTGCTGAATGACAAAAAGTGTTGCATTTTACTAAGGACACTCTGAATTATGAAGTGAGCATTTCCTGCTTAGAGCAATCTTCTACATTCAGCAAAAGCTGACTAATACATTGATTCAAAGTTGCATTTCCAATCAAGTCAACTATTTTCTTAAGGGGGGGGGGGGAGCATTCATCTTGAAATGAAACAGTTAGACACAAAAGAATATGTCCTTTCTTCTGCATATATATATATATGTGTGTGTATATATATATATATAAAATTTTCTTCCTTTTACTGAAGGACCTCTAAATCCAGCAGAAAGGCTTTCAATTGTACTCCCAGAGTTGGGACTAAGAACATCATTTGCAGTAAAATATCAAGTGCAAAGCCGGGTAGAAATTATTGGAATATTTTATTGGAATACAAGAAAATTAAGAGGAAGGATCAATGTGATGGGATTTGAGCTTCATCTCTTTTCTGGACATCAGCTGCATTCATTAAATAATGAAAGCAGCAGATCATATGCACAAATTAGTAAGATGTGAACTTGTTTGTTGGCTTCTGTTCATTTTCTTCTTTTCATTCTTTGAAATGAAGCTAAATTTACCAAAGCATTTCCCTTATCTTGTTTCCTAAGGAATTGTGGAACCAAGCAATCAGAAATGCAATATTGTTCTGCTTTGATATATTTTAGTGAAATCATTTTTGTTACAGTGACAGATTAAGTGGATGATTTTATACATATAATACAGCCAGTGTTACAGTGTTTTTTTCTGCTGTTTATTCTCTTATCATAGAATCAACAAGTTTGGAAAAGACCTCCAAGATCATCCAGTCCAACCGTCTGCCTGCAGCCAATGTATTTACCCACCAACATATTTTCCTTAGCACTGCATCTAAATGTTTCTTGAACACCTCCGGGGACAGTGACTCAACTACCACAGGCAACCTTTCCAGCACCTGATTACTCTTCTGGAGAACATTTTTTTTCCTAATATATCATCTTAAACTCCCTGGTGCACCTTGAGGCCATTCCCTCTAGTTCTATCACTACTTACACAGGAGAAGAGGCCAGCTCCTTGTAACAACCTCCTACCTAAAGGTAGTTGTGGACAACTATAAGGTCTCCCTTGAGCCTCATTGTCTCCATAATCCCATTTCACTTGCCTGCTCCTTGTAAGACTTGTGCTCCAGACCCCTCACCAACTTTGTTACCTTTCTCTAGACATACTCCAGGGCCTTGATGTCCCTTTTGCAGTGAGAAGCCCAAAACCAAACACAATACTTTAGGTGCAGCCTCATCAGAGCTGAGTACAGGTTCATAATCATCTCGCTGCTTCTGACAGCAACATTATTTCTTATACAGCTAGGAAGCCATTAGCCTTTTTGGATCCCTGGAAACACTGATGGCTCATGTTCATCTGAGCCAAGTTGAGTTTAAGCTGGGCTTTTTCTTTTCTAATTTTCTTCCTGCATATCCTAGCAACTTCTTTGAACTCTCCCCAAGCTGCCTGTCACTTCTTCAACAGGAAGCATACTGTTTTTCTCCTGAATCTCAGATTCACCTGAATCTCAGAATCCCCTGTTCATCCACAATGACTTTCTTCTCTGCTGGATCACCTTACTGCACAAGAAGACAATCTACTCCTGTGCCTCTAAGCCTCCTTAATTGTGGAGTCTCCAACTTTCCTGGACCTCTCTATCCTTCAGGATTCAATCCCAAGGGACCTTCCCAACCAGGGTCCTGAATAGTTTAAATTCCACCCTCTGGAAATTTAAGATAGCTGTTCTGCTGACCCAACTCCTGACCTCACGAAGAATAGAGAATCTTACAATTTTGTGATCATTCTGCCCAAGACAGCTTCCAACCTCTACATCTCTACCCAGGCATTCTCTGTGAACAGCAGATCTAGCAGGGCACCACTCCTGGTAGGTTCTCTTACAAGCTGTGTCAGGAAATTATCTAAAGCAAACTGCCACTAGAACATCAATCTTGTTGGTCCTCCCCAGCAAACAACACTGTTGTTACTATTCCCAGCCCTAATCTCAAAAAACTGAAACATTCTCTAAGGGACAGAGCTGCGCCACAGCCCCTCCTTCTTTCCCTATCCCATCTCCAGGGCTTGTAGCCATCTCTGAGAGCAATCCTAACACATTTCAGTAATAGCACTAAGTCATCATTTGACTGCCATACAATGGCTTCCAGGTCCTCCTGTTTATTGCCCAAGATGCATGTATTGGTGATGATGTACTTCAGCTGAGTACCTCATTTCACCCAAAATCCATAATCATGCCATGGCTCATCTCTAGCAAGCCTGATATTTATCTCCTTCTTCCTTCCTATGTCACTGAGTGGCCTCTCAGAGAGTCCAGCCAACCCAAGGGCTAGGATCTGTTTACCCTTTCAAGACAGGTGAGATCCATCTGCAGCCATCAGGCCAGCTGCTGAGTATACCACCACATGGTTTAAAAATAAATAAATAAATAATCCCCCCTTCCCAAAATCCTGAGATTGCACCAGCCTATCAGCCATGTGTTTAAGAGATAACTACATACTTACGAGTCACATGATTTATCATATCTAGTACATGATCCAGCAAATGAATAAGTTATTCCAGCAGGCACAGATTAAACCACAAATAAGTAAATAAAACAAACAAACAAAAATAAACATGGCTGTTAGAAGTGTAGTATTTTCTCTTAGCTGACACTTCAACCAGATGAAAACAATGACCCATATTCTCTTAATACAAAAGAATGTTCCCTCTTGACACAAAAACTCTTCAGTGTCACAAGGGTAAGAAAAATTCAGTTTAGGATTTTTCTAGCTCCATTCTCATGTTTCCAGCTGGTGTCTAAAAAATATGAAGCTGCTCTTCAAGAGCTTTAGATTCTTCTTACTGATGTTCTAGCATACACTACAAGACACACAATTTGCTCTAGTAAATATTTTCCAAGTGATTTTTACCCCAAAGGTAATTAAATAACTTTCTTGATCTTTCTTGACCTAGGCTGCAAATTTCCCTCTTCCAGCTTTCAGAGACAGTCTTGTAAAGGGATTTTTAGTCTTAAACAAACTATTAAATTGTTTCTGATGTGGTTTGCATCTCACAGGTATATTTTATGTTCAGATTGCCCTTGTCATTACTGCAGTCATGATTACATAAATTTTAAAATTATCTTGGTTCACATGGTTTGGCTTTGTCTATGTTTATTTACCTCAATCAAACCTATATTATCATAGAATCATAGTACATAGAATAACTCAGGTTGGACCTCAAAGATCATAAGTCCAACCACAGCCTAACCATAGTACCCTAACAACCCTCTGCTAAATCATATCTCTGAGCACCACATCCAAACGGCTCTTAAACACAACCAGGGACAGTGACTCAACCACCTCCCTGGGGAGCTTATTCTAGTGTTTAACTAACCTTTCTGTAAAGAAGTTCTTCCTAATATCCAACACCAATGAGAAGAGACTTGTCCCGCTCTCACTGTAAGCACTTTCCAGGTACTGGAAGAGAGCAATAAGGTCTCCCCTCAGCCTCCTTTTCCCCAGACTAAATAGCCCCAGATCCCTCAGCCTCTCCTCATAGGGCTGATTTTCTAAGCCCTTCATGAGCCTCGTTGTCTTTCTCTGGAAGGACAGTACCTCCATGTCCTTTTTGTACTGAGGTGCCCAAAACTGAACACAGTACTCAAGGTGAGGCCTCACCAATGCCGAGTACAGGGGCAGGATGACTTCCTTAGTCCTGCTCACTACACCATTCTTGATACAAGCCAGGATGCCATTGGCCCTCTTGGCCAACTGGGCACACTGCTGGCTCACATTCAGCCAACTGTCCACCAGCACACCGAGGTCCCCTTCCATCAGGTAGCTTTCCAGCCACACTTCCCCAAGCCTGTTGCTGGAGTTCTTTTGATAAAAATGCAGGACCTGACACTTGGCCCTATTGAAACTCATGCTGTTAACCTTGACCCATCGATCCAGTCTATCCGGGTCCCTCTGTAGTGCCCTTCTTCCCTCTGGTAGATCAAGTCTCCCTCCCAGCTTGATGTCGTCTGCAAACTTACTGAGGGTGCACTCAATCCCCTCATCCAGATCATCAATGAAGATGTTAAACAGAAGCAGCCCCAGCACTGAGCCCTGGGGGACGCCACTCATTACCAGCCTCCAACTGGATTCAACTCCATTGACCACAACTCTTTGGGCCCAGCCATACAGCCAGTGCTTCACCCAGTGAAGCATACACCCGTCCAGACCATAGGCAGACAGCTTCTCCACGAGAATGTTATGGGGGACATGTTACTCCCATATCAGAATGGGAGGAATAAACTCAAGCTTATAAGTGAGAACTGGTGAGAACTTTCTTATTTGGAATTTTGTCCCCAAACATTTTCAATTAAATACAGATTTCCAAGAAGATATAGAGAGAGTTTTCAAGGGTCACAAACATTTTCAACAAACCTCATCTGACTTTTAAATGAGCCAAGAAAATAAATGATTTTGGATGGAAATATTGTGGTTTCACAGGAGATGATCTGTAATCTGGCAAAACCTGGTGATTTGTCTTAGAGTTTTGTGGTTTGATTCATCTCAAGTCTTGAAGTAAAACTCAAGGGATGACAGCTTATATGAACTGAAAAAATATTCATGCAGAATTCACTGTAACAAAATTGCCTTAATATGGGCAATCCTGCAGGGACATTGGGATGGAGAGTGGGAGAGGCAGGAGAAGAAAAGAAAAAAAAAAAAAAAAAAAAAAAAAAACATCATAGAATTCAAGCATGTGTGAAATTTGAACATCAGAGCTTGTTGTTTATTCTTTCTTAGGCATCCATTAAGGAAAGATTTGGCCCATTTGATCCACAATATGACCACTTTATAGGTTTTTGTGGTTCATGTTCCTTAGAACGTCACAGCTACTTAGAGCAGGGCTTAAAATTTCTACAATGGCAGTTCAAAATGCATGGTTATTTTACTGACATAACAGTAATAATTATGAAAATTATATATAAAATTGGAAAGGATATCATTTATGGGAATTATAGTATTATTTATATACCAATATCCACAAAATATGTTTAAATGTTGATGCTGATGTAGGAAGTATAGAAGAAAAAAAAAAAAAAAAAAAAAAAAAAGGCCTCTACAATGAGAATTACATTTACAGGGGCTATTCTGAATGCAATTACACCTTTTTTATCATTCTGGCCCATGATGTCAGAAGCAGAAGCAGATGTTGGTGGTGTGGCAGTAGAGGATGAACCTTCATGCTGATATTCCATTATATTTTGTTGCCATGCAACAGATGGCCGCAGAAATGCAGTATGACAAAATGGCATCTGACATGGACATGTGTGTGAAGCAAAGGTGTGGAACTGAATTCCTCAATGCAGAAAAGATGGAACCCACTGACATACATCAGCATTTGCTGAATTTTTGTGGAGACCAAACAGTGAAGTGGTATGTAGTGCTTTTCTGTAGTGGTGACAGAGGCATGAAAGACAGATCACGTTCCATATGATCATGTATAGCTGTCACTTCCACAGTTGCAGATTTTTATAAGCATGGCATGAAGGCTCTTGTTCATAGCTAATGGTGGTGACTGTGTTAAAAAAAATAGCATTTTGTAGATGAGAATTTGCTCTAACAGTGTTATTGTGTTCTTTGTATGTGTTGTAGTTTCAATAGAAGTAAATGGGAGGTATCGTTTTCAGAACAGTGTACGTACATTGTCTGATAGGTAGCCACTCAGAGGCTATCAGAGATATAAAGATGATTTTGTTTTAAAAATTGAAATTGCATTCACAATACCACATTTAATCTCCTATGTACTTTCCCTCTTAAGAAATAACACCAAATATTTCTCAAAGCAATTCAAGAAAGGTTGCCCATTTTCTCAGTCTATTCATATAAAACATCAGGGAAGACAGGGCTAAAATATCTGTTTTCCTTTTCCACAGAAAATATACATATATATATACAGTATGTTTATTTCAGAAATACGTAAACAAGATTTCCAGCCCTGTTTATTTTCATCTTAACTTTTTCCCATGTTGCTTCTTTTTCAGTGCAGCTAAAGATTGCTTAAAATACCAGAACTCAGTGATCCAGATGCTTCACTACAATATTGTCCTCCAGTCTTCCCCACCTGAAATCACTGTACTCCAGCTACTAATTTCTAAATTTACAAGAATTAAATAGAAAAAAAAAAAAAAAAAAAAAAAAAAAAAAAAAAAAAAAAAAAAAAATTAGAGGAAAAAGACTTTCTTCTCTTGGAAATAAACTTGAGAAGATAAATATTTTTTTTCCTCTTTTTTGCTATACCACTTAGTTAAGTTAGTTTTTTTTAATTAGTTAGTTAGTTTTTCCACTTAGTGGAAAAGAGAGTTAAGCTATTCCTTCAGGTGAGAAACAGATAAAGGAGATTCTGTACCTGGAGGGGGCAACCCTGGTTATACATACGGACTAGGGAATTAGATGTTGAAGAGCAGTCCTGCTAAAATGGATTTGGAGATCTTGGTTGACAGCAAGTCACCCTGATGCCCAGACAACCAGGAAGGCCAGCCATATTTTGGGATGCATCAATTGGGTCCCACTCTGTGCTTTACTGTTGCAGTACCATCTTGAGTACTGCATGCAGTTCTGGGCACCACAGTACAAAAAGAACATAAAATTATTTATGTGTCTTCTTAGGGCAGCTACAAAGATGGTGAAGGGTTTAGCAGGGAGACATATAAGGAGAAGCTAAAGTCTCTTGGTTTGTTCAGCATATGGGAGACTGAGAGGAGACCTCAATTTGGCCTACATCTTCCTCATGAGAGGAGAGGACAGGCAGTGCTCATTTCCTCTCTCTGGTGACCAGTAAGAAAACCTGAAGGAACAGGTTGTAAATTAAAATTTCTACAGTTCCTTCTAACAATACTGAAAGGGATAAAGGGCAAAATCCTCTCTTCTCTCTCTAGTAGGAGGGGTGGGCATTGGCAATACTGTTAAGCTAAATGCATTTACAAAATGATTTGTTTATATTATATAAGTAACTCAGAATTACAAAGTATGCCTGAGCTCTGTATAGAAATATTGCCAGAGGCAGGAATCATTTCTGCAATATCACCATATCACTGCTTCATTGCTTTGCCACACATAAACCTTATTTCCAATCAGTCTGAACTCCCTGAGAATCAATCACCTACTGTATAAACATTCTAAACACATACTGTGCATGCCACTTCAAATTTACCACTAACACTTTACAATATTTCTATCATTTATTCCATGGAAATATGCCATTTTGCACCAAAGTCATAGTTTAACAATATTTTGTTCTTGCTCAAACCATCTCATATTAAAGAAAGCACACATAAAAATTCATAGCTAAACAAATTCATACATTTTCTACTTCTTATCTAACAATCTACTGCAAGAAAAAGTAATATTGTCAGTCTGATTAAGGAAAAAGAAAAATCTAACATTTTTGTGCTGATTCATGATTAATTACATGCAAATGGCATTGTCCATGCCTCATTCACACAGTTTGAAATGGTATTTGAATTGGCAGGCCACAGATTTAATGAGGTTAACCAGCTTTTTCCATCCTTTCACAATACCACGAACACACCAGATCTCCTAGCAGGTCTAAAGACTTATTCCTATTTAACTAGTAAAATGGAGTCTTTTTCAGGTATTCTTCAGAACTCCTCCCATCTTGTAGTCTTAGTTCTTCTTGTTAGCACAAAAGAAAACTTGCAATGTCCCTTACACTTTTATCATGGTTTTATGATTTTTGCTATTGGTTGTCCACATCATAACACCATGTAAATCTTGGGAAATTAGGGTTAATAATCCAGTTCTATGAACTGACAACTTTCCAGATACCTGGTTCTCAGAAGAGAAGCAAGTAGGCTGTAAGTAAGTGGCCATGCAGTGGTGGAATTCACACTTCTGAGGGATATCAGACAGACAAAGATTAAAACCAGAATGCTAATTGTTAAGAAGGCCAACTTTCAGCTCTTCAGAGAGTTAGTTAACAAACTCTCATGAAAACGAGGAAGCAGAGCACAGTACGCAGATCTTTAAGGAAGCTTTCCTTAGTGCACAAAGATATCCATACCCAGGTGAAGGAAGTCAGGAAAACAAGACAGGAGACTGGCATGTCTGATCTGGGACCTGTGCTCATGTTAGAGAGCAAGAAGAGATTGCACAAGCAGTGAAAGCAGGAATAAGAAGTATTGCGATGTTGTGAGACTACGTAAGGATGGGGAGGTTGGAACTGGACTTGTCAAGGAGTGCAAAGAAGAACAAGATAGGCTTCTGCAGGTGTATCAACTGGAACAGGAAAGTCCAAGAAGGTGTAAACTTTTTACCTAAGTCTTCACTGGCAGCTGCTCCTTGCACACCCTTTGAGTATAGATGGATGAAAAGGTAGAGACTAAAGAAGCAGTGTCCCTTCCACTGTAAACAAAGGCCATATGTGTGACTACACGAGGAACCTGAACATCAATAAGTGTGTGAGTCCCGATGAGATGCATCCCAGAGTCCTGAAGGAACTGGCTGATGTCATTGCAAATCCACTGTCAATGATATTTGAAATATTGTGGCAGTCAGGTGAAGACCATGGTGTCTAGCAGAAAGCACTGTTACATTCATTTTTAAGAATGGTAACTACTGAACTGTCAGTGAACTACTGAACTGTCACTCTCATTTTTGTGCTGGGGAAACATGAAATATATTCTCCTGGAACCTATGCTAAGGCACACAGAAGACAGGGAGGTGATATGAGTCAACAAGCATGGCCTAACTGACCTAGTGGCTTTCTATAAGGACAAAAATCATTAGTGCTCAAGAGTGTTGTCATTTATCTGGACTTCAGTAAGGACCAGAAGAAGCTCATGAGGTTCAACAAATCCAACTACAAGGTCCTGCATTTCAGTCACAGTAGCCTTTATTATATATATAAGCTGGGATACCAAGGGATTGAGCACAGTGCTGACAAAAATACAGGGGGGTACTCGTGGATGCCAAGCTGGACATGAGCCAGTAATGTGTCCTTGCAGCCCAGAAAGTCAACTGTTTCCTGGGTTGCATCAAAGGAAACACGGTCAGCAGATTGAGAGTGGTGATCCTGCCCCTTACTCTGTGGTGGTAAGTGCCTGGAGTACTGTATCCAGATGTGAAATCTTCAGTACAGAGAGATGTGGATCTGCTGGAGTGCATCCAGAAGAGGGTCGCAGATATGATTGAAAGGAACACCTCCCTTATATGAACAAGCTGAGAGAGCTAGGGCTGTTCAGCCTGGAGAAGGAAAGGTTCCAGGGAGAACTGATAGTGGCCTTTCAGTATCTAAATGGGGGCTAAAAGAAAGAATGGGGTGGACTCCATAGCAGGGTCTGTTGTAATAGGACCAAGAGAAATAGTTTCAAAGAAAAGGGGAGAATTAAACTGTTTATAAGGAAGTTTTTTACAATAACTATAGCAAGGCACATGAACAGGTTATCGAGAGAGATGGTAGATCTGCTGTCTATAGAGACATTCAAGGTCAGGCTGGGCCAGGTTCTGAGCAATGTGATCTATCTGTGGATGTCCTTGTTCATTTCAAAGGAGTTTCAATAGATTATCTCCTTTGGTCCCTTCTGACACAAACAATTCTATGATAATACAATTTTCATATTTTAACAACTGGAAAAACTATATTGGAGAAGTTTTTGTTATGAGATGCAGTGATGTTGGCTATTTGAAATGGAAACTGTACAATCACAATTTTAATATTTGTTTTGGTTTGAGTGGCATAGAGGTAATTTTCTTCATTATAACTTTGATGGTGCCATGTTTCATTTTTGTGATGAAAAATATTGATAACATAATAAAATTTTATTTGATGCTGAGATGTGCTTACACAGAGTAAAGGAATTTGTTCAGCCTGGAGAAGAGAAGGTTGCGGGGTGACCTCATTGCAGCCTTTCAATACCTGAAGGGAACTTACTCCCAGGAGGGGAGTAAATTCTTTGAAAGGGCTGACAATAGCAGGACTAGGGGAAATGGATCCAAGTTGAAGGAGGGAAGATTTAGGTTGGATGTTAGGGGGAAGTTCTTTACTAGGAGAGTGGTTAGGTCCTGGAACAGGCTGCCCAGGGAGGTTGTGGATGCCCCGTCCTTGGAGGTGTTCAAGACCAGTTTGGACGGGGCTCTGGGCAACCTGATCTAGTAAACGCGTATGTTTGGTGGCCCTGCTAGGCAGGGGGGTTGGAACTACATGATCCTTGTGGTCCCTTCCAACCCAGGTCATTCTGTGATTCTGTGAATTTTCTGCTTCCTGTGGTACCCTGCCAGCAATGAGGTTGGAGGTGCACAAGGAGCTGGAAAGGAACACAAAGATACACAATAAAGTCATATCAACAAAAGGGATTTTCCATACCATGTGTTACTGAGATCTGTGATTAAAAAAAAAAAAAAAAAAAAAAAAAAAAAAAAAAAGGCTAGGACACATTCAGAGTGATGACATTTGTCTTCCAAAGAAATCAGTGCACCTAGTGAACACTGCTTTCCTGGAAATGGCTAAACATGTGCCTTGTGATGGCAAGTAGTGAATGCACTCCTTATTTTGCTTTGCTTTTCTTATATGTGCAGCTCTTCCTTTCAGTTTTCTCACTTTTAAGTTTTTTATTCTCTCCCCAAGCCCACTGTGGGAATGAGTGAATGAGTGACTGTGTGATAATAAGCTGCTCACTGGAGTTAATAACGACTCTCTTCCAAATGATTTTTTAATCAATTCTATTGACTTTTAAAAGTATCATTTTAGAAATGTCAGGAATAAGCTTGAAATTAAGCTTTTTTGGTTTCTCCTACATTCATCATAGCCCATCGTACTTCTATACAATTTTGAATTGCTTCCCTTTCTTCAGTTCCTAAATAATATCTACTAAATTACTGTCATTCCATTTCTACAGCTCAATTAATTGTGTAGAAAGAGAGGAATTTCACATAGTGTCTGAGTTTGGAAATATTTTGACTCAGCTTTTAAATACAGAAAGATCAAATACCCTGGAGAATTCAGTGATGAAGAGCTGACAATGACATTCTGCTTTGTCTTCACCAGAAAATACTATGCATCTGGTTGTGGTAGCCCATGTAACAAATACTGAAAGCAGAATCTGTGGTTAGCCTTCAAAATAGCAATAATACAACTTTTATTCCCCCCTGCATATGAAACTTCTTGAAGCAGAAAATCAGGATTTTGAACTCCTCTGAATCTAATTTTGACTCTATCATTATCTCTCCTTAAAATAGACTAACAAAATACATATATTTATATGATCAACTATTAAAAGTCTGATGTCAATGGTCTTGAGTGTCAATTGATTTTTGAGTATCAGAGCAAATAGCATCAACAGGGGAACCAAAGGTTTATGAGTGTTCATCATTTTATGTTAGAGCTCTTCCCATAAAATACTGAAGATTCCTGTGGTGTGAAACCACTAATTCTTCTGTAGGTAGTGAACTAAAACATTACTCTGCCAAGACTGAGCAGGTTTTATTTTTATTGTGGAGAAGGTAACTGAGTATGATTAGGTACTTTATAATAAACATGGGCTCATAGACTAAAACTGCATAGTAAATTTCTTTTTATTTTCAATGCTGGGAACAACAATTCATCCAAGACCCTTCACCCTTCTCCCCCATGAAAAGTGTTTTAGTCTTTCTGCCTACTTTCCTTTTAGCCCCATTGTGTCACTAACAGGGCTAGACCAGGAGATGTGACTTAGGCTTCATACCTGAGTTGTGTAAATAGATGTATTATGCTCTGCTAGGCTAAGGCAAGCAATATTTGTGACCAAAAAAGCTCAAAAGTTGTCTTGTCTCAGAGCTTAGTTCAGTTATCATCATCAATTATCATGTGAATTTCAGTTATCTGTAAACTAGTTGTTTGATATACAATTCAGATCACTGCTTAACTTGTGTAGAAGGTCAGAAATTTATCTTGTTTCTAGAGTTTCATACAGGGAACTCTAGACAGCGCTCTTGATGGTGTAGGGAATTTATGAGTCATTACTCAGCAGTTCCTAAATCTCTCTTTTAACTGTATAGGAAACTTGTAGAATTAATTTAAACTGAACTGTTGGCTCTGGAACTCCAATTCTTAGATGTTATTTTTCCTAACTGAAGTGTTCTGAATTTTGCTCTGGATACTCAAGGATGACAACAAAGACAATAAAAATAGAATCATAGAATCATAGACTGGTTTGGATTGGAAGGGACAGTTAAGATTATTTATCTCCGACCCACTGCTATAGGCTGGGACACCTCCTGCTAGATCCTGGTTGCTCAAAGCCCCATCCAGCCTGGCCTTGAATGCTTCCAGGGAGGAGATATTCACAAATTCACAGAGTGACCTGTTCCAGTGCCTCACCACCCTCACAGTAAAGAATTTCTTCCTAATATCTAGTCTAGATCTACCCTCTTCCAGTTTAAAACCATTTACCCTCATCCTGTCACTACATAACTTATAAAAAGTCCCACTCCAGCTTTTCTGTAGGACCCTTTCAGGGGTGGATGGCCACTATAATTTTCCCCTGTAGCCTCTCTTCTCCAGGCTGAAGAGCCCCTACTCAGTCAGCCTGTTCTCATAGGGGAGGTGTTCCAATCTTCTATCATCTTCTTGACCCTCCTCTGGACCTGCTCCAAGAACTCCATATCCTTCCTTCTTAATTTGGGGACTCCAGAACTGGATATACTACTCCTCCAGGTGGGCTCTTACAAGAGCAGAGTAGAAGGGCAGAATCACCTCCCTTGACCTGCTGGTCGCACTTCTCCTGAAGCAACCCAGAATACAGATGGCCTTCTGGGCTACAAGTGTACACTGTTGGCTCATGTTGAATGTTGCACCAGCTGGCACTCCCAAATCCTTCATTTAAGGGCTGCTCTGCTATACGCAATGAAGATTATAAGTTTGAAATCCATTTGAAGTCAGATGGGATGAACTCTCCAGCTAATGTCGTAAGAAATTTTCCTGTTAGATGTGATACTTTCTCAAGAAAACATGATATATATATATGTGTGTGTGTGTGTGTATGTGCATATGTATACATATATATACTAAAATAAAGATTAAACAGATTTAAAAAAAAAAATGGAAAAACACTGACTTACTCTAAGTGCTTACTTCAAACAAGATTTTCTCATTTTCAAGCCATTGCTTTTTAAAAAACAAATTTTGCATATTATATATGCAAACAGGAAAAACAAACAAACAAACAAAAAAAAAAAAAACAGCATTAAAAGTTCATAATCTATGAACAAGACCATTCACATAAAAATAGATGATTACACAGAATTCTTACTTCCATGACAGTGGAGTGAAATGACAAAAAGGTCAAACAGCACTGCAGTTTCTTTCATCATTTAAATGGAATTGAAACTCTGGAGTTTAAAGATACCTGAAGTGTTTCTGCATTATAATTTATTTTTTTAATTTTAGGCTACTGGCTATATTTGTTTGAGGTTTTGTTTTGTTTCACTTAAATATATATATATATATATATATATATATATATATTTTTTTTTTTTTTTTTTTTTACTTGTTCGTACACATACATGCAATCTACAAAAAAGTAAACAGTAATAGCCAAAAAGGAATAACATTAATTTCCTTAGAAGTCTTTAGAAGATGTTTGAGTTATGTTAGAGCATCTACTCTGCTGTTTTCTGATGAATTGATATTTCTATCTCTCTGTACTTATATTTTCATATACATTATCAAAATTCAATGTCAAATACACAGAAAAATATTCACTAATATAGTAAAAGAGTAATAATGAAAGTAGAAATAAAGTCCATGGGCAGATATCTATTTGTAATGTACCTGTTTTGTAAAACACAAAATATTTATTTCATTCAAAATATTTATTTAATCTAACTACAGACTGTAGTGCTATGAATGAAAGATGAGATATTTAGTAAGGAATTTGGTTTATTTACTTTTTAGTACATGGCTTCTTCTGCTGTCAAATCTAATCTCAGTGTATAATTATTAATGAACAGTTTATATAAGTGTAATGTACAAAGCTTATTTATTTTGAATAAATAGTTCATTTATTTTTTCATATAGAAAGGAAATGAATGATATACGTGTATACGTACAAGCAACGAGGGTCGTGAAGGGCTTGGAGAATCAGCCCTACGAGGAGAGACTAAGGAAGCTGGGGATGTTTAGTCTGGGGAAAAGGAGGCTGAGGGGAGACCTTATCGCGCTCTTCCAGTACCTGAAAGGTTCTTACAGTGAGAGTGGGACAGGTCCCTTCTCACTAGTGACAAGTGACAGGACGAGGGGAAATGGCCTCAAGTTGCGCCAGGGCAAGTTTAGGTTGAATATTAGGAAGAACTTCTTTACAGAAAGGGTAGTTAGGTACTGGAATAGGCTCCCCAGTGAGGTGGTTGAATTGCCATCCCTGGATGTGTTTAAGAGCCGTTTGGATGTGGTACTCAGGGATATGATTTAGCAGAGGGTTTTTAGAGTTAGGGCACTGGTTAGGCTGCGGTTGGTCTTGATGATCTTCAAGGTCTTTTCCAACCTGGGTAATTCTATGATTCTATGATTTTATGTGATTATCATTGAAACAGTGCAGGTATTGAAAAGATTCTGTCTTGTAGTTTTGTTCCACTAACAAGAATAACAAATGCAGTGATGATTGCATTGTCTGGGATAGCTCATCAGTGCCTAAAGTTGTGAAGCTTCCTTTAATTCCATTAGAAGTTGGATTATTTAATTAACTTGACATGAAATTTTAAGATTTGTGAAAGGTGCATGGCAATCTAATTTCCATTAAGCTATTGTAGATCATACTTCTCTGAAATGTACAGACAGCTGTATTATTTATTAAATGAGAGTGAGACATTTTATTACAAAGAACATAAAGTTTCCATAGTACATATTACAGTTCCCAGCAGAAAATCAGATCAAAGAGTCACATCACCAGAAAATGCTGAATTTAGTGATTGTTTATAAGAAGTCTTTTAACTTTATCTCTGCTACAAGAGATGGTACAAGGCTGGATGGCTGTACAGACATATTGCAGACTAAATGCAGGCAATATATTTGCTGCAACCCTGCATTCCTGTAGTGTTTCCTTCTGTGCCCTTTAGAAGAAAGTGGAAACATAAACAGGGGAGTAACTTGCTTTGTGATAAATGAATGTGTCTGAAAACACGAGACAGCAAGAACAGCCAAAATAAGTGATTCTGGGCTGTGGAGCACATGAAAGAAATTGGGAGAGAATTTCTTTATAATGACAACTTAATCAAAGCTCCAGTCCTGTTAGCCATAGCAACCAATGATCAAAATGAAGACATCATGCTGTCGCTCAGACTTGGAATGAGATGATAGTGATTCAAAAGAAAGAGAAATGCTATTATTTACAATGTAGCTTTTAGATAAAAAAAAAAAAAAAAAAAAAAAAAAAAAAAAAAAAAAAAAAAAAAAAAGAGAGAGAGAGAGAGAAATGCTACTACTTACAATGTAGCTTTAGGTTAAGCAAGATAAAAATAAAGATGTAGCAACCACTACTGTAGATCTCCTTCACTAGTACTCCTTGAAGCTGATCTTTAATATCCTAAAAAAGTCTTCCCACTCCTTCATGTTGGCTTTGATGGAGAGCTAGATTCAGTAAAAGAATGTTAGTAGACCCAGTAGGAATTTTTAGTGCAGTTGGAGGATCTCGTAAACCACAACAGGAAGTCTGATCCATATTATCTTTATTTTTTCAGGTTTAATATTATATAATCTTCACCTTCCTTTCTCTCTACAAATATTTATGTGTATGGATAAGCACTTAACTTCAGATCTATGAATCACACAATAACTACATATTCCATTGGTGCCCAGCTTTGTTGCTTACCTGAACCACTTTTAGTGAATAGAAATCGTCTTGGGCCATAGGTAATGCCTCCTATTTATTTTCATGGAAGTAACAGCAGATATAAGGAGCATGATAACACTATATCTTAGAGGAAATTCTCAGCTACAAAACACTATTCTTTCAACATAGTCACCACCATTAGCTATGCATTTTTGCCAGAGATGTACAAGAGCTTGCATGCCACATTCATAATGCTCAGTCACCACTGAGGAAACACACCACCCACTGCCTACTGTTCTCATATTCACTGTTTAGTCTCAGCAACAATTAAGAAAGCATCAGTGAATGTCAATGGATGGTTTTTTTTGTTTTTTTTTTTTTTTTTTTTGCATGGTGGAATTCAGTGAGACAGTTTTGCTTCATATGCACTTCCATGAGAGGAACGATTCTGTCAGACTGCCCCTCTGCTGCCATTTGTCACACAGCAATAAAATGCAATGTAACATTGGTGGGAAGGTTTAGCCTCTATTGCCATACCACCAACATCTGCCTCTGATGTTATGGGCCTACATAATAAAACAGGAGACATTATTTTTGGAGCAGTCCTCTCAAAATGTGCAATATTGTTAATATACAGGTAACTAAATATTTGGATTTTAAATAATTTTCTTTGAAAACTTTTAAAAAGAGAGAGAGAAAAACAAAAATATAAAGTTAGTGGGATATTTGATGGTTTTTGTTTGTTTTTGTTTGTTTTGTTTGTTTGTTTTGTTTTGTTTGTTTTGTGTTAAGCTGACACACCAGTCCAGTTCGCTGGCAGTAGCTGTATTTCCTAATGAGGTCTCAAAGTGTACATCAGAGAGTTTTGATGAAATTTTACTCTTCCTGTACTTTATCCTTGGCAATGTCTTTTCAAAAATTGTGTACTGCCAAAAACCGATGGCATGAAATAGTGTGATTGTGAAGGATATTTTTCTCTGCTAAAACAGGGATTATGAATGAATACATGATTCAATTTTTTAGTTGAATATCTAATTGAAACTCTGTACCTCCCCTTTGAAAACTTGCAGATCATGTATTTTTTATCAACTGAAAATGGTCTAGAAAATGTAATTTGATGATTTTTATTTTATTTTATTTTTCCAGACATGAAACCTCAAGCTGTGGGGTGCAGTTGATGTACTGCTGGGAGGGAATGCCATTTACAGAACTAGACAGACTTGAGCAGTGGGACCAGAAGAATCTCATGACGCTCAAAAAAGCCAAGTGCATGGTCTTGCACCTGGATCAAAGCAATCCCCACTATCAGTACATGCTAAGATAAGAAAACACTGAGCACAGCCCTGCCTAAAAAGACATGGGGTTACCAGTGGATGGCAAGCTGGACATGACCCAGCAATGCACCCTCACAGACCAGAAAGCCAATTGTATCCTGGTCTACATCCAAAGCAGCACAGCCAGCAGGTCTAGGGAGGTGATCCTGCCCCTCTACTCTGTGCTATTGAGACCTCACCTGGAGCACTGCATCCAGATGTGGAGTCCTCAGTACAGGATTGATATGGACCTATTGGAGTGCATCCAGAGGAGGGCCATAAAAATTTCTCAAGGGATGGAACGTCTCCCCTATGAGGATAGACTGAGAAAGCTGGGGCTGTTCATCCAGGAGAAGAGAAGGCTTTGAGAAGACCTGAGAGTGGCCTTTCAGTATGTAAAGGAGGGTTATAAGAAAGAACAGACTCTTTAGCAGGGTCTGTGGTGACAGGACAAAGGAAAATGGTTTCCAACTTGAAGAGTGTAGATTCAGGTTGCATATAAGGAAAACATTTTTTTTAGTGAGAACGGTGAGACTCTGGAACAGGTTGCCCAGATGTGTGGTAGAAGCTCAGTCCCTGGAGACTTTCAAGGTCAGGCTGGACCAGGCTCTGAGTACCTGATGAAGCTGTGGATGTCCCTGTTCACTGCAGGGGACTTGGTCTAAATGAATATTAATATCCCTTCCAATATAAGGATTCCATGTTTCTATGATTCTATTTTCAGATTCCTATATCAAAATGGAAAGCACAGATGCATATTCTTTACTGCTCAGAACCTGTGTTTAGTCACTGTACCAGTATGCCTATAGTTATGTCCCTTCACTTGAGTCAGTACAGCCCAGCACTGCCCTGGCTTCAGTTGATACAGTACTAACAGTACACTGATGGTTTAGCTTCTCTTGAGCAATGGGCATATGCCCAGGGTAACCCCGAAGGGAAGAACCAAAACCTTTTAAGTCATGGAGAGTGGGTGAGTGGCCTTCACTGCAAGTCATAACGGGCCACATGTGGCCAACAGGCTATGGGTTGAACATGTCTGATATATCCACTTGCCAATAAAATAGATGTCTAATTACTCACAAAAGGAAAACTCTACTTAACTCTTCTACCTCTTTTTGTGAAAAAATGTTGGTAGATACACTGTGTCCTTACCTGTGAGCTTTGAGAAAGATGACAAGGACTCCCTGAGAAAATGTGTAAACACTCTGGAGCAGGTAGGTAGCAAGAGATGAACTTTCAAAGTAGTTTACATTTCTCTATGTTATACTGAGATATCAAAGTAACAGTGATATCCACAATGATAAGTTTCAACTTATGTCACAGAACAAAACATAGACTCTTACTCAGTGATCAAATTAGTTTACCAAAACCCAAATGAACACCTGCACTGTGCTTATGGTGTTTTTTTTTTTTTTGTTTTGTTTTTTTACGTGTAGATGACTCTGTTAGCAAATTGGAGATCTTCTGGAAATTCTTGTGTTGACTTCTTTCTTAAAGGATGGAAGTCACTGTTACCCTCAGTGCTTGCAACGCTGATTGACAGAAAGGTTCAGTGAAAAAAACAAAACAGCAAAACAGTTTGAATCAGTAAGAAAAAAATGTGAACTGGAGCTAAAAACTGATTATGACTACAATTTAAATCACTGTACAATGGGTTGGTTATATAAGGAAACACAAAAAAGCTTTTGATGGAATTAAGAAATTCAAAGTCCATAGATGTCAGTGAACCATCAGGCAGAGTAGATTTGAAAGTGCATGTAGCAGGGGTAGCTACTATTCTTTCCAAACAGCACCAGTGCCAACCTGGTATTCTGTGTACAGTGGTACCCTTAGAGAACTGGTGTGTACAAACAAAATTTGTTTGTTTGTTTTGTAGATATGTAGCAATCAATCAGGACTTCCAAAGTTCTGCAAAAGGATGAGGATCTAATTGGATTGGTGCCAGTAGCTTCCTGAAGCATATAATTCCTAACACAACTGAGAGCATTCATTATATTTCCAGAGCAAATTGATTTGGATGTAGTAACAGTCTGTCAACTGTTAGACTACTGCTGTAAGTTTTCACATATTAGAGAAGATCTCCATTTTGGGATTATTAATACTACAGATACACCCAAAATCAGACCTAATTTTCAAACAGCACTGTAAGAATATCCCTGAGATTGACAATCTGCCTATAGCTTATGTAAGAAAACACACAAATAACCAAAGACATCTCTGGATTCTTATCTGGTCAAGGGAAGATGCCAGAAATTGGAATTGAGGAGTACTGGGGAGATGCATAATGTCAGAGCTTTACTGTTTGGAAAGGGTGGGATTTAATTTTCTTTTGATGTTGTGACCAGAACATTGCTTACCCTCTTGATCACTGACTTACAAAGCCAGATATAGATAAGAAGGGAGTTTGTGGAACATTAACAGTGACAGAATGGCATAGATAGAAACTTTGTTGACTGGACAAAAATGATTTATTTCAAGACTCCTGTATGTTTGTGTGACTATGAATGGAGGCAATTTTCTTGGGAATTCTTAATGGATGTATGCAAGCGTGCATTACTTGAAATGTACATTCTGTATTTGAGAAGATACAGGATTTTTTTTTGCTTGAGAGATGCTCCAACGTGACTTTAACACCAGTGAATAAGACTGACTGGCCTAGAGTCTGCAGCTCTCATCTGTATCACTAATACGTTAAATCATTCTTTGACAGCCATCAAGTCTCCTGCCATTCTTTCAGTTTCTACATAGAGTTTGGGATTTGGGTGCTCATTCTAGTAAGTGGGTTGAAACTGGTATCCTGTTTTAGATATGAAGTAGTTTGATAGCATTTTATTATAATTGCTTTCAGTGTCAGAAATTCTTTAACAGAAAGTCCTCCTAGGCTACACAATAAAGAAAGGGAGTCCTGGCCTTCAGGATTATTGTAGTTTCAGACACTTTAGGCATAGCCACATCCTGAGAAGGCACAAAAGTAGCCTTCCTCTTTCTTTTTCCCTGTATATAAAATCCCTTCCTTACAATTCACAGGAGAGAGAGGCACTGAGACCACTGATGCATTTCATTTCCGACTCCTTCTGAAAAAAAAAAAAAAACAAAAAAAAACAAAAAAAAGAAAAACAGGATCACTATGGGCAACATAATAAGATTATGAAAACTTTTTCAAAAAACTCTTTTTCTTTTGCTGATACCTGAATGTACGTGCCATAAACACTGCATGCAAATTTAAAAAGCAGCAGTGTGTGCTGTATTTATTTTCATGTGTGTAAGTGTATATATAAAGGTTAAGCATTTAATTTTAGCATTTTTAACTTTCATAATTCTAATTCCCATTTTCATAAAGAAAAGAATGGTCTGAAAGATATACTTTATTCTGTATTTAAATAATGTTTTTTGTGTTATATTCTCAGTTCTAATTTTGATCTAGTTATAAATATATGTTGCATCCATTTAAGCTTTAAATTTTTTTTTCAACTCTTAATTAACAATTATGGTTTCTCATGACTAAATATAATCCTGGGAACCTCCATCTTCCATCTGCTAAAAAAAAAATAAATTCATTTTTTTCTCTTACTTGGGTCACATTTCTTCAGGTTCTCAAACAACTTTTGTTGCAGATTCACTACGTTATTTTCTTTCTCAAAAAAGTCAGAATTCAGTGAGAGATTAATCCTACTCTGTGGAGGATGTATTGTTACTCTCTACATTCTTTTCCTGTGAATAATGCAGAACTGTCATCTCCTCCTCTCTTATGCACCATTCTTGCCCTTCCTGTTTTACTAATCAAACCACAAAAGAAACAGTTCTGTTCAGTTTATCATCAGGGTCTGTAACATCAGAGAAACTGATACATTATCAAATTGTGCTTCTCTTTGCAGTACATCACACAAGAAAATAACTTATTCATGCACCTCTTTCTTCCTTTTTGGGTACTTTTCTAATTTGTTGTGTGCTTAAATTTAAAAAGCAGATTGGGGACAATAAAAAATGAGTAGAAACGCAAGAGAGCAACAAAATGTTCAAATTTGTCCTACTCTCTTGGACACGGTGATAATGCAAGTTCTATATGATCAGTGTCTTGCCCATGTAGCCATAGAAGTTCTTATTTTGCAACTTCTATATGTTTTATAGAACAAGTTCTTGATAGAAAGTTAAGTATTATATTGGGAATGTACTTACAGAATCACAAAATCACAGAATTGTAGGGGTTGGAAGGGACCTCTTGAGATCATCGAGTCCAACCCCACTGCCAAAGCAGGCTCCCTACACCACGTCGCACAGGTAGGCGTCCAGGCGGAACTTGAATATCTCCAGAGAAGGAGATTCCACCACCTCCCTGGGCAGCCTGTTCCAGTGCTCCGTCACCCTCACTGTAAAGAAGTTCTTGCGCACATTCGTGCGGAACTTCCTATGCTGAAGTTTCAGCCCATTTCCCCTAGTCCTGTCCCCACGCACTACTGAAAACAGACCAGCCTCGCCACTATGGCTCCCACACTTCAGGTATTTATAAACCTGGATCAAGTCCCCTCTCAGCCTTCTTTTCTCAAGGCTAAACAGACCCAGTTCCCTAAGTCTCTCCTCGTAGGGGAGATGCTCCAGGCCCTTCACCATCTTTGTGGCCCTCCGCTGGACTCTTTCCAAGAGATCCCTGTCTTTTTCGTACTGGGGAGCCCAGAACTGGACACAGTATTCCAGATGAGGCCTCACCAGGGCAGAGTAGAGGGGGAGGATCACCTCCCTCGACCTGCTGGCCACGCTCTTTTTAATGCACCCCAGTATGCCATTGGCCTTTTTGGCTACAAGGGCACACTGCTGGCTCATGGCCAACCTGTCGTCCACCAGGACGCCCAGGTCCCTCTCAGCAGAGCTCTTCTCCAGCAGGTCTTCCCCCAGCCTGTACTGGTGCATGCAATTATTTCTACCTAGGTGCAAGACTCTACACTTGCTTTTGTTAAACCTCATCCGGTTTCTTACTGCCCAGCTCTCCAGCCTGTTCAGGTCTCTCTGAATGGCAGCACAGCCTTCAGGTGTGTCAGTCAATCCTCCCAGCTTCGTGTCATCAGCAAACTTGCTGAGGGTGGTCACTATCCCCTCATCAAGGTCGTTGATGAAGATGTTGAACAAGACTGGACCCAGTACAGACCCCTGGGGGACACCACTAGTCACAGGCCTCCAGCTGGGCACCGCACCGCCAACGACAACCCTCTGCACTCTGCCAGTCAGCCAATTCTCAATCCACTTCACCGTCCACTCATCTATCCCATACTTCCTCAGCTTTGCTATAAGGATGTCATGGGGGACTGTATCAAAAGCCTTACTGGAATCAAGGTAGACTACATCTAGTCTCTCTCCCCCCGTCCACCCAGCGAGTGACATCTTCATAAAAGGCCACCAGATTGGTCGAGCACGACCTCCCCTTGGTGAACCCATGCTGAGTACTCCTGATAACCTCCTTTTCTCCCAGTTGTCTGGAGATGGCATCCAGCACAAGCTGTTCCATCACCTTCCCTGGGACAGAGGTGAGGCTGACTGGCCTATAATTACCCGGGTCATCCTTCTTGCCCTTTTTGAAGACTGGGGTGACACTGGCCATCCTCCAGTCTTCAGGCACCTCCCCAGTTCTCCAAGACCTCTGAAAAATTACAGAGAGCGGCTTAGCAATATCCTCCGCCTTAGCAGCTACGACTCACAGTCTTAAGAAAACAGCACTTACAGTTGATCCCACTTACTATTTTCAACATGCTTTCTTTAAATTAAAAAAAAAAAAAAAAAAAAAAAAAAAAAAAAGGCTTTTCACTAAGATTTTGACCTATGCAATTAAAGTCAGTACTGGCTTTGACTGTGATATGATTAATTACCTTCTTAGTGACTGTTACATTGCTGTTTCAGATTTAGGAGAAAAACTAATGTTGCTACAATTCCAACATTTTAGTTGTTGCTGAGCAGTGCTTACACTAAGTCAAGGAATTTTCAGCTTCTCATACTGCCCAGCACAAGAAGCTGGGTGGAGATGGAACCAGGACAGCTGACCCAAACTGGCTAAAGGCATATCACATATTATATGTCATCATTCTCAGTAATAAAACTGTTGAAGTTGCCTGGGGGCAACTACTTCTCAGAATCTGGTTGGGAACCAATTAGCAGACAATGAGCAATTGCACTATGCATCACTTGTTATGTGTGAACATATGTACATTTATTACTATTTTCCCTTTTATTTCTATTTTTGCTGACTTATTGTCTTTATCTCAACTCGTGAGTTTTACCTTTATCTAATTCTCTTCTCTATCCCACTGTATAGGGAGTGAGTGAATGGCTGTGCTGCTTAGCTGCCTGGTGGGTCAAACTACACTGTATAATGAGTACTAATTTGAACTTGTAAATATGAATATGCCTATCTATTGCAAATAAATGAGGCTTATAAAGATAATCATGGGAAGCATCATACATGTCTAGATTACCAAAGTAAAGAACTGCAAGAGGACACCCAAACACAACTCCCTTTGTGCCATCTGTTCTTCACTGTGAAAATATGAAGTGTTCAGAAAATATTTGGAAGATTTGGGATGATGTTGGTTTTTATGAAGAAGAAAAATCAAGTACTCTCATAACAAAATGCAAGATTTTGAGGACAACATATATTGCTCTGTATTTTGGATACATGGTTATTTAATTAATTAATTAATTAATTAATGTTTGTCTGTTTTTGTATCACTCCAAACACTGGATGTTTTTTGTAAGTGTAAATGAAAATAATTATTCTGACAGTTATAATCTCCAGGAGATATATGATATACCATTATCTAGATTTATTTATTTTTTCTCAGTTTATGTATTAAACTATAAAATACTCAAGGAAAAACACTGGTTGTATTATTTTACTTTATATTGTGTTTATGCAAAAAAATAGTGTACTGAGTGAGCAATCATCTCGACTCACACTGTCTCTCTAATGGATTTAAACTGTTACACTAAATTAAGGTGGCTTATATCTTAGGACAGTCTCAGAAGGCAATTCTGAGCCAGAGATGTAATGGAGATTATGAGTAACTTCACCTCACAGAATGTTTATAGCAGCTAGATCACCACTTTGTAGCTTCACTTAAATGCCAACATCAGGCCGTACGCAAGAATGAGACTAGGCCTCAAATCATGTATCAGGGTTTGGAATCCAAAATAGCCCATTCAGATGTTTGGACATAAAGAAATAACTAAGCAACTAAGCATTAACTCTTCTTGTCAACAAAAACAAAATCCTTTTTTTTTTTTTTTTTAAATGATACGTGACAGAAAAACACAGTAGAAAAATGTCTTGAAAGTACATACCTGCCTAAAATATAAATGACTTTCCAAGGGATAGGACAATTAGAAATGTAAAACCAAGTACATAAACTATGTCACCTTAGCAAGCAAGATGACATGACAGTGATTTGCTATTTCATACTGAGTTTACTCCATTTATATATATATATATATATATTAGAATTCCAGTAGATTTACTATTAATTTAAGAGGCCATTTTTAATGGACAGGAACTAGGAATTCTATGCTATGTGTAGAACTTCTGTTTCTGACATTCTACATTTTCCATAACCCAGCTTTATGTTATCTTCTACGTTGACCTAGAAATCTTCACTGTTGCCGTGCTCAAAAACCCCCTTTTTCCCAGCTTCTTGCAAAACCCCTGCTAGAGCCAAAAGACCACCGTGACTCATCAAGAAACGTGGCAAAATGGCGTTTATTAGGAGTAATCAACACCTTATATACCTTACTACTTCGTCTACGCCCCCTAGGGAGCACGTTTGAAATGCGCGCCAATGTACATCACAAGGTGAGGGATGGAAACGGGGGAGGGCCACTGTCACGTGACATCTCGAAAAGCCGCGCTACCGCCTATATGTTTACAACATCTCCCCCCCTCCGAATACTACAAGGTTCAGCCTCGTTAGCATCTACAACACTTCACATTACACATTATGAGATATCATATGGAAATATAATAATCCACATAGCCCAGACTACTCCTTACCAGTAGCTCCTGGGCCACTAATTAGAAGCTCTGTCTCCCTCTATTCTTCTGCAAACCACTGGAAAAAAACAATATATTACTTGGAAACTGGGTAATTCCATGCACAGGGATATGTAGATAAATAACTAAAATTAGATCTAATGAATGTGAACCCACAGTTAAGAGTTACATAAAGAGTAAGAATTTTGTACCTTTCATCCAAAATTTCTCAGTGCATTCTAGTTTGTGAACAAAGAGGAAGAGCACCTCCCATGTGTCTAGATTTCTATCCAAATTTAGGAAAACTATCTCAGCTTTGAAATAATTTATACACAGAAAATATCCTTTGATATTTGTTAATTGCAGTCACTGAGCATTAGCAAAACAGAGAGCAGGATATGAAATGTGGGTCTTGACTTGTTTTCTCTAAATGTACTATTATTCAACTGTCAGTATGCATTTCTCAGAATGGTTTTAGCAGTGAAGCATATTTTTTGAAGCATGAAATGTATATTTTAGTCATGAATCAATCTGCACTTAGTTCTTCTTTATTTCATAAAATATAGATTCTATCTACTTTAAAAAGATTCACTGTATGCTTAAATTCCTACAAAAACAAAAATTGGAGTTAATCAGTATATTTTTCTTTTAAATTTGGGTTTGAACAATAAGAGGAGATTACAAGATGGAGAAAGAGGAAATAGGCAAGGTCAGTTCACCAAAATACTGAGGTCAATTCTTTTTTGGGGAGAAGGGATGGAGAAAACTGACTCATACCCATTCACCAGATCAATACCATTGTTTAGAAGAAAAAAAAAAAAAAAAAAAAAAAAAGATTTAGAGCCTGACTAGCAGACACCTACAGGCAAACAGAGCTCTGACTGCCCAGACAGTTTACATGGGTCAGTATTTCATTGGCCTTTACAGTAGGACAATATCAAGTTAATAGTTAATGATTCTTTGAAGAAAGCAAGTTTGTTGGTGTTGTTTCATTGTTGTTGTTGTTGTTGTTTCCCCTTAAACAACCAGTAGCAGTATATTTTGTAGCACTCCTGTGCTCATTTATGGTTCTGACACTGGGAGAATCTTCATGAATAGATTATGCTTGGAAGTTCTGAGAGGAAGCCTTACAGAAATACATCATTTTGCCTCCAATATTTGTATGTTCAGTAGGTATCTGAGAAATGGAAAAAAGGTTGATTTAAATCTGTTTTGTTGTTATTTAGGATTGCTACTGAACATTTCTATAAAGATCTTTCATTTCTTTTTACTGTTGGGAACCTTAAAACAAGTTTTTCAGCCAAACACTGACTTGTAATGTGGCATCTAAGTGAATTTCATGAACTTTCGAATAAGAAGAGTGTAAAGAAACTGGAAACTGTTGCACCACTGAATACCACTTCATACTTTTTTTGCCTCTGCAAATGATGTGGCAGAATGAAGAGCAACACTAAACCTGATATCAATTTCTGCCTGGTTTTACTAGTTCTTCCCTTGCATGATTTTAGGGGAAAAAAAAATGCAGCTTCTTTACGAAATGGTTGAAATCCTCTCACATTCCAGACTGCTA